>NW_022436971.1:5673964-5831199 GCF_009761245.1 Sapajus apella | reverse complement strand
ACCACCAAGACAGGAAAAAAAAAAAAACAAAAAGTACAGAATAAGAAAAAAAAAAAAAAAAAAAAAAGAAAAGAAAATATATATAATATATATATAATATATATAGCAGCTCTAAATGTACTAAGAAGATATATCTCCAAGATAAATTATTAAATGAAAAAAGCCAGATATAGAACAGTATATAAAATATGCTACCATTATGAATTTATTTTTGAAAAATAATACAGTCATGCATTGCTTAACGATGGGCACACATTCTGAGAAATGCGTTATTAGGCAATTTCATTGTTGCATGAACATCATAGGATATACTTACCCAAACCTAGACGGTATAACCTACTACACACCTGGCTATAGAGTATAGCCTATTGCTCCACGGCTAGAAACCCATACAACATGTTACTGTACTGAATACTACAGGCAACTGCAATGCAATAGTAAGTATTTGTGTATCTAAACATAGCTAAACATAGGAAGGGTACAGTAAAAGTATGGTGTAAAAGATAAAAGATGCTACATCTGCCAAGGACACTCAACATGGATGGAGGTTACAAGATTGAAAGTTGCTCTGGTGAGTCAGTGAGTGAGAGGTAAGTGAATTGGAAGGCCTAGGGCATGATGCTACTGTAGGCTTTATAAACACTGTACACCAGCAGACCCCAGCCTTTCTGGCAGCCGGGACTGGTTTCATGGAAAACAATTTTTCCATGGACAGGGGGTGGGGTGATAGTTTGGGGATGAAATTGTTCCACCTCAGATCATCAGGTGTTAGTTGGATTCTCACATGGAGATAACAACAACAACAAAAGAAACGAACAAAATTCCCATAAGGAGAGCACAAGCTAGATCCCCCACACGCACAGTTCACAATAGGCCTCCTATGAGGACCTAACGCCCCTGCTGATGTGACGGAGGCAGAGCTCAGCAGGTTGTGCCCCCTCGCCTGCCGCTCACCTTTTGCTGTGCCGCTGCGCTCCTAACAGGCCATGGACCAGTACTGGTCTGAGGCCTGGGGGTTGGGGACCCCTGCTGTACACGATACTAAATTTATAAAAATAATTATGTTACAATGTTATGACAGCTACAATGTCAGGAGGATAGGAATTTTTCAGCTTCGTTATAATCTTATGGGATCACTGGTGTATATGTGGTATATCATTGACTAAAACATCACTGTGCATTTGCATATAAAATGACCATATATGTGGTTGTAAGAAAATGTGCATGGGAGCCAGGCTCAGTGGCTCACGCCTATAATCCCAGCACTTTGGGAGGCCGAGGCGGGTGGATCACTAGGTCAGAGTTCAAGACTAGCCTGGCCAACATGGTGAAAGCCCATCTCTACTAAAAAAAAATAAAAATACAAAAATTAGCTGGGTGTGGTGGCGGGCGCCTGTGATCCCAGCTACTCAGGAGGTTGAGGCAGAAGACTCGCTTGAAACCAGAAGGCGGAGGTTGCAGTGAGCTGAGATCCCACCACTGCACTCGAGCCTGGGTAAAAGAGCAAAACTCAGTCTCAAAAAAAAAAAAAAAAAAAAAGAAAGAAAGAAAGAAAAGAAAAGAGAAAAAGAAAAGGAGACTGTAGTATGGAAAGAAAAAGGTTCCTCATAAGAGGGGAACTCAGAGGCGAGGGAATAGAGAACTGAGAGGTTGCAGTGAGCCGAGATCGCCCCACTGCACGCCAGCCCGGGCTAAAGAGTGAAACTCCGTGCACTGAGCAGAGATTGTACCACTGCACTCCAGCCTGGCGCCTAGCGACAGAGTGAGACTCTGTCTCAAAAAAAAAAAGAAAAAAGAAAAAAGAAAAGACTGAAACTCCGTATCAAAAAAAAAAAAAAAAAAATTTGTATGGGAAAGAAAGAGGCTGCCTCAAAAGGGGAGCTGAAAGGCTAGGGAATAGGAAGAATGGCAGCTTATTTTTTTCTTTCACTCTATACCTTTTTGTATTTTAAAAATTTTACGGCATTTGCAGAACCCTTGGCTTTACATCCTGGCTTTATGCCTTAGAGATGGATTGCAGCCTTCCCACTCCTGGGCTGCAGGCACAGGAGGGCCCGCTTAGAGCAAAAGCGATGCCAGGTGGGGGTGGACAGGGATGGAGGCCAGAGATGTGCTCCACAGTGGCCTGAACAGGGTCCAGGAGTACTTGTTCACCCGTTTGTAGTGGTGTGGACAGCCTGTGCCAGGGACCAGGAAAGATAGGGCTGGAGCTCCGAGGGGCACGGAGGGGCTGAGAGAGCCAGAAGGGGGCTGAGTCAGCGAAGCAGCACCGCTGGCTCCACCACGCACAGGCTTTGGCTTTGCGGTGAAGTCTGGGCTGCTCTCTTCTCAGCCCCAGGCTGGGGAAGATGACATAGGTTCTCAAACCGAGAACCTCACCCAGTGAAATTTCTTTCTGGCTGCGGGCTACACACAGACATGACCTTTTTAGTTGCAGAACTGTGTAAAAGGACGTCCTTCTCACAGGAGGCTTGCAGAGGAAATCCCTGCAAGTGAAGACAGGTAATACCTTTGCTTTCCCGGTTGTTTAAGATTGTGACTCCGCAATAACAGGGCTTTGCTTCAAAAGAAAAAAAGCCAACATGTGTTGCAATTTCAGCCAACATGTGTTGCAAACTCAGGCTCAGCATCTGGTAGCAGTTAAGGGCAGGCTGACATTCACCATGTAATTTGAATTCCTCCAGCCCTCTGTCCTCTTTCCCAGACTCCTAGCAGCCTCCTCCCCTTCTCCCACTTCCCCTGACTTTCCCTCAAACTCTAAGGACTTGTTCCTCTGCTTCCCAGTCTCACCCCACCTACTCCTCTGGAGGTTATATCCAAACCAGTGAACAGAAAGAATCCGAGGCCATACACCCCTCACTCACTCAACCCAGGGGCACTTTGGAAGGGAGACCTTTGGGTTTCTGTTTGTTTTGTTGGCGTTTCTTGTTTTGGGAGTTGGAGGGAGTTGAAAGGGAAGGGAAATTCTTTAGTGGATTTTTTTTTTCCTTCTTTTCCTTTTCTTTCCAGAAAACTAGCATTTCATGGTTTAGGACCCAGTGAACAATCAACTGCTGACTCTCACCAATGTCAAAGGTAAGAAGTTAGTAAAGGAGTTTGTCCCATGGCTCTAGCTGTCTAAGAATGTAACAGGCTTCTCCTCCCCCAACATAACCTGTAACTAAAATCTTTATTTTCTGAACTTTTTGAAGAGGTTTAAGTACACTTTTTGTGACAAGTACAGCTTATCCCACCACTGTCTTGTATCATCTTTTTAACCACCACATTACAAAAGACAAATATCACCAAGGCCCCTTAGAGTGTCCAAGGCATAAAGCTGCCTGTGAGCTGGCCACAGTGCCTCATGGCTGTACTCCCAGTGCTTTGGGAGGCCAAGGTGGAAGTGCTGCTTGAGGCCAGGAGTTTGAGGCCAGACTGGGCAACATAGTGAGTCCCTGTCTCTACAAAAAAAAAAAAATTTTAATTGTCTAGGCGTGGTGGCTCACACCTACAGTCTCAGCTACTTGGGAGGCTGAGGCAGGAGGATTGCTTGAGGCCGAGTTTGAGGCTGCAATGAACTATGATCATGACACTGCACTCCAGCCTGGGTAACAAAGTGAGACCTTATTTCTTAAAAAAAAAAAAAAAAAAAAAAAAAAAAAAAAAATTAACTGCCAATGGTGGCTTGTATGTTTGTATGCCTGCCACTCTCATGTAACAGAGCAGTCCCCCAGATGGGCACCCCCCCAATGTCATGCCCCCTTTCAGAGCTTTGCCTCTTTAGGCAGAAATCGTGTCTGCTGTGCATTCTGCTCTGGTATGGGGCATATGCCCCTAGTTTCCAATTCAGACAGAAATTATTTACACCAGATCTCAAGCTGAAAGGTTTACCTAAGGCATGATCCTTGAGTGGCTCTGTCCCTCATCTCCCACCTCCTTCAGCATGCACTACTTCCAAAGTATGGTTTGTAACTGTCCCCTCTCTCCAGCTCCACTGCCATGTCTCTAATCCTAGTTACCATCCCCTGTCACTTGAAATATGCAATACTTCCCTACCTTATCTCTGCTTTTCCTTGTGCAGAAAAAGTCACTGAAAAGTTCTCTATCTTTTTCTTCTTTGGTTCACTCTCCCATCCCTCCCACCACCCTTCAAGCAGATAGACAAACTTGGTAATCCCATGTTTCTGGAATTCTAGAAAAGCTATAAAGCGGCCTAACAATGTCTCAGCTTTTGCAGAAGCCTGAATCAGAAATGACTTTTGGCGAGGTGTCCTGGGGGGTGTGGGGAGAGAGAATGTGTCTGGACACAGCAGCAGGGACAGAGATGAGATTTTTTTCTGAATTGAGAAGAGATGGAGTTCCTTAATCCCTGAGAGCAGGGAGGAGCCCAGTCAAGGTTCCAAGGAAGAGGCCTTAGTAGATTCCCAGATCAGAGAGCCTGGCAGGCTGAGGTGCCAAGGAAGTGGACTTTACCTGCAGAGAGTCACTAAAGGGGGGCATTCTAGCTTTGAACAGTCAGGGCGCCTATTGTAATCAAGCCAACAAGAGGCTCTCACCATGTTTCCTGAGTGTCAAATAAGGATTCCCTGTGATCCTGAAAGGGAAAATGGTCTTAAAAATGACCTTTCAGGAAGGGAGGGGCTTAAGGCAAAATTAGGCTGAGTTACTGGACATAAAGTGGTGTTTCCTGAAGACCTAAATGTGGACCAAGATTTATACCCACTATTCACTTAGGGTGACCAGTGGTCCCAGTTTGCTCAGAACTGAGAGATTTCTCAAGACACAGGACTTTTAATGCTAAGATTGAGAACGTTTCTAGGCAATCTGGGATGAATTGTTTATCCTATTTAAAGTTCTGTCTACAAAATGATAAACTTAAAAATCAAGTCAGGTCATGACTGTCTCTTACCATGGCCTTGGGGCTCCATGGCGATCTGGATCCTGGCTCACTCCTCATCTAGCTCTGCCTGGCTCCTTTCCACGCAGCCACCCTGCCTCCATCCCGCCCTCAACAGGCCTAGTTTATTCCTCTCTCAACCCATCACCTGTGATTCCTTCTGCCTGGACCACCTTCACCCTTTTCTCCTGCACTTTCCCAAGGTCACTTCCTTTCCCTCCTGCAGATGTCAGCTCAGAGAAACCATCCCTCACCTTCCTCTCTGAAGCTGCTTCCTCCACCTCGGCCCCAGTCTCTCTCTGGCTGCCATCACCCTCTGTAAGTTACTCATGGTACTGATCTCATGTGTGAATTAGCTTGATTGTGCACTTGTCTCTTTCCCCCTTAGCATGGAAGCTCCAGGAGGGAACCCTATCCAAACTCTGGCTCAGGGCTTTACACAAAGTCGGCTTTCAACAGTTGTTGCCTGGCTCATTGCAAAAAAAAGTCTTTATTTTTTCTCTTTTCTTTTTCTTATTTTACTAAAAAAGAGCAGTAAGTAAGCAGGTTACATTTTTTTCAAGATTAACCCTTATTTTGCTGGAGGAAAGAAAAACCAATTATTTGGCCTGGTTAATGCTGGGGTTTATTAGATAACCTTTGTTTTCTTCTTCTTGGTGAACATTATGGCCGATTTGCCTTTCAGGGTTTCCTTTCTGATCTCTATAATCAAGAATTCATCATAGATAAGACCGGAGAGATAAAAAGAAAAGAAAAAACAAGCAGTGGGGCAGACAGCACAAAGTAAGATGGCTAAAAAGAAGTCCAAATCTATTAAAAACACAATAAATTTAATTTTTCTTAATTTTCCTATTCAAGGATCAAGAGTATCAGTTTGGTTAAAAAATTCAGCCTTGTGCTGTTTCCATGGGACATACCAAGAACATAAGAGCATGGAGCATTTGAAAATCAAAAAATGGGAAAACAGATCAGGCAAATGGCAATCATAAGAATGTTGACATCAGACAAAATAGATTTATTTATTTATTTCTCCTAATGCTATCCCTCCCCTAGCTCCCCAGCCCTGACAGGACCCAGTGTGTGATGTTCCCCTCCCTGTGTCCATGCGTTCTCATTGTTCAACTCCCACTTATGAGTGAGAACATGCAGTGTTTGCTTTTCTGTTCTTGTATTAGTTTGCTGAGAATGATTCAGCTTCATCTATGTCCCTGCAAAGGACATGAACTCATCCTTTTTGTGGCTGCATAGTATTCCATGGTGTATATGTGCTACATTTTCTTTATCCAGTCTATCATTGATGGGCATTTGGGTTGGCTCCAAGTCTTTGTTATTGTAAACAGTGCCACAATAAACATACATGTGCATGTATCTTTATAGCAGAATGATTTATATTCCTTTGCCTATATACCCAGTAATGGGATTGCTGGGTCAAATGGCATTTCTAGTTCTAGATCCTTGAGGAATTGCCACACTGTCTTCCACAACGGTTGAAGTAATTTATACTCCCACCAATAGTGTAAAAGCGTTTCTATTTCTCCATATCCTTTACAGCATCTGTTGTTCCTGACTTTTTACTAATCGCCATCCTAACTGGTGTGAGATGGTATCTCAATGTGGTTTTGACTTGCATTTCTCTAATGATCAGTGATGATGAGCTTTTTTTCACATGTTTGTTGGCTGCATAAATGTCTTCTTTTGAGAAGTGCCTGTTCATATCCTTTGCCCACTTTTTGATAGGGTTGTTGGTTTTTTTCTTATAAATTTGTTTAAGCTCTTTGTAGACTTAAATGTAAGACCTAAAAAACCTAGAAGAAAACCTAGGCAATACCATTCAGGACATAGGCATGGGCAAAAACTCCATGACTAAAACACCAAAAGCAATGGCAACAAAAGCCAAAGCAGACAAATGGAGATAATTAAACTCCAGAGCTTCTGCACAGCAAAGAAATTATCATCAGAGGGAACAGGCAACCTACAGAATGGGAGAAAATCTTTGCAATCTGTTCTAAAATAGATTTTTAAGACAAAACATGACCAGGGATAAAGAGGATCACATAATGGCAAAAGGTTCAATTCACTGGGAAGATGTAACAACTGCAAAGCCATATTGCATCTGTTTAATTAGCCTCAACATCAGAGACCTCCAGAGGCTGAAAGGAGCAAACACACTTCCACACAGACACCTCCCAACACTCCTAGTGTCCATTAGTGCAGAACGAGTGCTAGTTTTTGCCAACCCAGGACTAGGCCCTGTGGCCTCAGTGAAAAGAATTCCAGGAGAAAGCTCAGAAATAAAATGGAGAAAGACTTCAGGTTGAAATCACTAGAAACCCCCAAGAAGTAAAGGAGGAAAATGAAACTGAGGAACTAGAAAAAACATCCAACCAGTTCATTAATACTTGGAGTGACCAGAGATCCAGAGTTTCCTAAAAGAATCTCTTAAATTTGAAGAAATCTCCTGAATTTGAAGAGTCAAGGAAGAATCACGAACAGTCGAAAGTGATTGTGCAGCATCTCAAGTGGATGAGTACACGGAGGTGACAGGTGACAAGTTTGCAGGACTTTTACTGGACTGCTCATGAGGCCAACCTGAGGCCAAGGACCCAATGCCAGCCCTGTCCTGATGGAGAGGCCCTACATGGGATTCTGGGATACAGATGGAACAATGTCTTTTCAGTTCCGCCCTCTGCAGACAACAATCATTCTTCCAACTGCTGAGTTCCAGCCCAGGCCTGTGCCATCCCTGTTCACTTTGAGGGGCCGCTGTGGGTTCCCTCACCCATGAGGTGAATGAGGGATCGTTGGGTGCCCAGATGAGAACCCTGAACCATGAGCCCCCCATGGTCAGCTCCATGCTTGTTTCCTGCCTTCTTCCCTGCAGCCTGCAGCCTCCAGCAGCATTGACCATCCTCTTCTGATTCTGATCCAGATTCTGACCTTAGAGACAATTAGAATCTGGACCCCAACTCCCTCTGAAAGAAACAGAATAACATGATCTATACATTTATGCGTGACACTTTGCCAAGCCCAATGTAATAAGAATAAAGTGTGAAATAAAATAAATAAATAGCTTCAAAATATATAAAGCAAAGATGAAAAACAATTACAGGGAGAAATTAATAAATTCACCATAATAGCAAGAGATTTGGCATACCTCCATCATACGTTAATATGTCAAGCACAAAAAATAATAGATTTGAGAAAAGTAACTAATGGATGTGATTTAACATACATACATGGTATTGGGAGACCACTCCTAACTGGTCTTTCACACTTCTGCACATCTTACGAGTGCAGCTTTTGTTCTGAATTATCTGTTCAAGCATGTACAACTAATAGTCTTGGACTACAGAGACACTGACTCCCTCTGGAGTGAACCGCAAGTTTGTTCACTGCCCAGTCTAATAAAGACAATGCCTCCCTCTAGAGCAAAGTTCAAGCAGATTTGTTTGCAGCTCATTATAAAAAAAAAAAAAACTGGAACTTCCTGTTTCTTGAGGTTCTTCAGCTGTGAAACAAACACACTGCATGTCCAGCATACACCTGGGCCTCTTTGTAATGGCCTTGTGGGACTTGCAGGGCAAAAATAATCTGCACAGCCATGAAGCTCATGCTCCTTGCTGGGCTGGGGTGAGTAATAAATCCTTTGTCTCTGATCCAGGGGTCTCATGGCTTCTGTCAGTATCTCTGGAACTGTGACAGGCTAAGTTACTAGATTCCAAGTAGGATAAAATATCAGACCCTTCACAGTTCTTGACACATTGAAGATTGCAACCAGCAGTAGACAATACACTATCTTCTTATGCACTGCATGGAGCAGATACTAATTACCTAGCACAGTGCCTGCCATGTGAAGGACACTGAGTAAATGTCAGTTCTCACTTCTCTCCAGCACTCCTGCTCCTCTTATTTCCTTGAGCAGTAAGCAGCCTCAGGGAAGAAATGAAGCAGGTAAACAGAAATCAGAGGCTAGTGTTAAAACAGTCTGGGCAATGGTTCTGTCCATCCTAGCATAAAATAGGAGCACAGAGAGTTAGAGTGAGTAGAACAACTTCCCCCCACCATGCCGTATTGGCCCTTTGCTGTGTGACTTCATTATTTGATGTAGAGCAAGACCATTCCCAGGAAAGCAAATTCTGTATATTTATATTCAAATGTCAAGACACTTTCCAAAGGTCCTATAATTAACCGTCTTCTCATAGCCCAGAGCAGTGAGTGAGACATGGTCTCTGCCCTTGAAGAGGTAGGGAGATTGGGTTCGGTAGGTAAACCACTAACACAATGTACCATGTCTCCAAACGCCAAAGGAGCATGATCCATGATTAATTCTACTGAGGGAAGAAGATGGCACAGAGGAGGTGATATGTGAGGCCTGACCTGGTCTAGAATAATTTTCTCAGGCAGAAACTGAGCTAACTCAGCTTCCAGGTTGCAGTGGCCCAAGGTGTGAAGTTCCCGTGATTGTTCAGCATCTCAGGGAAGATGGGGGCAAGGAAGGGGTGGCAAATGAAATATAACCAGTATCCCCAATTCGGGAGAGCAGGGAGGGTTGGGAGGAGCAGCTGCTGGTGAGCGAGAGAACTCAGAAATCACTGAGGGGAGAGATATCAGGTGATCTCCAGGTATCTCTTCCCCCTCCAGATTTGTGAGTTTTCTTGCTCACCAGCAGCTTCTCCAGGGTCTTTCCTCGAGCCCAGAAGGCTGAGAGGGGTCCTTGCCACTCTTTGAAAAAGGATGATACCTGCTCATCAAGGAACCCTCCAGATAACTAAATGGGTCCAGGCAATACTTCTGATGCATTTCAGGGAGAAGGTGGCATGGGGGTGGCTGCTTCAGTCATGGTCAGTGGGACCCTTCCAGCTCTCCACAAGGTCTGTAACCACACACAGCTGCCATCATCCTCAGAGCTTTGGTCCACCTGAAATCATGCCTTGTGCCCAAGTCCTGTGTCCCCTGACATATGGCCATAGAAAGACAGCTTATTGCTAAAAAACCACCCAATGGGGAGAGCTCAGAAGATCTATATGACATGGTTCCTGGACACTTTACGACAGATGTTAAAGTATGTCGTCCTGGTCAGACTTGAAAGCATCCTTAAAGCATCCCTGGTTCCCTCAAAGTCCTATATGCTCCTATAATTCTTGTTTTCTTGAAATACTTTCTCAGTTTGCCACAGAGTCCCTCGTTGATCTACACCAGGCCTCAGACTTGCAGAGTAAATAGCTCTTAAAATCTAGTATAAGGTAAATCTGATCTTCCTAACAAACTGGAATCCACTGAGCAGAGAGAAGCAAAACACTTTTAGTCCATGGAAGAGGCCTCATCTGCTGCATTAGGTTAAATGATTCCTCTACGTGATGCTCTGGCTCCTAGATGCTCAGCCTCTGATGGGGTTACTCCGTCAGCTTAATCTCAGCTTTCCTTCCCTTCCTCCTGCCTCTCTGCAGAACAGTATCTGGGATAGGGTGTGGGAGCGTGGCTTCTGTAACGAGGGATGGGCGCTTGGATCTGCAAGGTGGCTTTGATCTGTCCCAGTCTCCGCTGGTTTACCTCCAGCCTGCCCTGGCCTGGCCCCAAACGTCTGAGTTCATGGGGAGAGGGGGAGCCTTGGAGGTCTGAGGCTAGGAGGGGTTATGGCCTTTGTCTGGTCAGGTGTTTATTTTGCAAAGCCCAGGAGAGGTCTGTGCTGGGTGGTCTGAGCTGGATACCACACCCAGCTCTATGCCAAACCAGGAGTCGGCTAGGCCCAGCTGCAGGCCCAGGGTCTTCAAAGGTCCCTCGTCACCTGGAGGTAGGGGTGTCTGAGGTACATTCCTAGGCTTCCTAAGTGGACCCCATCACCTTCCTCTACCTTTCACGGTCCTCCCGAGAACTCCTGGGTTTTGGGCCAGGGCATCCTTGAGCTGGTGAGTGGATGATGGCCCAGGAAAACCCAGCTAAGATCTGCCAGGTTGTGGACCTGGAGGAGAAATCTTGGAACTCCCAAGAAGTAGAAAGTGCCAAAGAGTTGTGGGCAGGTCTGAATGCTGTCTGGAAGAAGAGGCCCCCTGCCCCAGAAACACCCTGCCTCAGCCCCACCTCTCAGGGTAGGGACACATGACAAACAGATGAAGTTTGTACTCAATGAATCAGCAAAGCTGCACCACATGCACAAAACAAGGAGGAGAAGGGGCTTGAAAGCTGAAACAAAATCATGGAAATGGTCACCCCACTGAGGACAGGGCCTGCTGCCGCCGCAGCTCTCAGACAATGGACATGGGAGGGCTTGCCGCGTGCAAGTCAGACACAGGTCACTGACTCCGCTTGCTTCATACTTGGGCTTCGGGGTCCTGCTCAGGGCCTTTGAAGGTATAAATCTGGCCCCCGGCAGTCAACTCTTCATTCTTGGAAACTCACTCAGTGACAGCACTGTTTCTCTCCATCCTGTGACCTTGGTCAGATGGTTAACTCAGTTTCACTCCCATGCTATGGACTGCTCTGAGAACTGTCCTTGGCCAGCCTGTGGGGGTTGTGGGAAGGCAACTGACACAAGCAACTCACTGTAATTACAATGCTTATGAGTTTTGGAATACCTCTTGCATTTCAAAATGTTTACATAGATTATCTCCATTCCTCTTAACCGTTCTGGGGTCGGGGGAGGGGTGAGTACATTTCCTCCAAGTTATTGAGGGGAAACTAAAGCTCAGAGCCATTAAGGGTGCCCAAGCAGGAAGTGGCTGTGAGGCTGCCTTCTTGCAGAGCCCTGCACCACCTCCAGCTATAATGCTGCAGGCAGTGCGAGGCTCTCTTCAAAGACAGTGAAGCCTGTTGGGGAGGCCCAGGCAGGTCCAACTGTTGCTCCCAGGCACTGTCCAGCCTGAGCTCTGCTCCATGCAGAGAGCATTCAATGCCTCTTGATTTCCATGAGGGGCTCCCCTCAGGGCCTCCAGGTATTATGCATTGGAGGAGGGGGGTGCATGAGAGCAGACATGGGCACCTGGGGCTAGGGGCCCTGGCCAGCCTCACCCCCATTGAGGGCAGGGCCTGCAGCTGCTGTGACACCAAGAGCCTCCATGGAAATAGGAGGGTTTGTTGTTTGTGGGTCAGAGTGGCAGGAAATGGAAGAGCTGCCAGAGATTCCGCTGAAAAGGTTTAATGAAGGGAACCTTACAGAATGTGGGCATCAGACTTAGAGGGATTAAGGCTACGATGCCAGACTCAGCAAATAAAAATATGATGTCCAGTTAAATTTGCATTTCAAATAAGCAATGAATATTTTTATGATAAATACTTATAAATATACTTAAAGCCATAATATTGGGACATACTTATACTAAAAATATATTGATTTTCTGAAAAGCAAATTTAACAGGGCATTCTATATTTTTTTTCTGGCAACACAAGATTAAGGACATCCGAGAACTAGCTGCAGCAGGAAACTAGGCGGGGAAAGGCAATGGGAAGGAACTGCCTGGAAGGAACCGGGCAGGGCTGAAGCTCCCCACAGATTGAGGAATGCAGCCGGCACCTGAGCTCAGCAAAGTTGGCGGCAGGGCAGAGGTCAATGGGGGGAATAAATACCCCCACCTCATTCTCTCCCCACCCTCTAATTGCTGGCTGTGCCTCTCCTTAGCAAGAGAATCTGCTATGGTTTGAATGTGTCCCCCAAAAGATCATGTACTGGAAATGTAGCCCTCTGCCCGTGAGGATGGATTAATGGTATCACGGGAGTGGCTCTGCTCTAAAAAGCAAGCTCTCTCTGGCTCTCTTGCTCTTGCCATTTTGCCATGTGTGGCCATGTGATGCCTTCTACCACACTGTGATGCACCAAGAAGACCGTCGCAGATGCTGGGCAGGTGCCGGCGCTATGATCTTGGACTTCCTGGCCTCCAGAACCATGAGCTAACTTATTTTCTTTTTTCTTTCCTTTTTATTTATTTATTTTTTTTTTTTTGAGATGGCGTCTCACTCTGTCACCCAGGCTGGAGTGCAATGGATTGATCTCAGCTCACTGCAACCTCTGCCTCCCAGGTTCAAGTGATTCTCCTGCCTCAGCCTGCTGAGTAGCTGAGGTTACAGGCACCCACCATCATGCCTTGCTAATTTTTTATTTTTGTAAAGATGAGGTTTCACCATGTTGGCCAGGCTGGTCTTGAACTACTGACCTTAGGTGATCTGCCCACCTCAGCTTCCCAAAGTGCTGGGATTACAAGCATAAGCCACTGTGCCCAGCCTCGCTTCTTTTCTTTATAAATTACCCAGTCTGTGGCATTCTGTCACAGCAAAAGAAAACAGACTAAGACAGAGTCATTTGATTTCATCATCAGGGAGTCCTTGGCACAGAGCAGGGCATATAATAGATCTGGACAGAGAGGCAAATAGAAAATATTCAACACAGCACACATACAAATTTCCAATTCTCTCCTCACTCCATCCTTAGCTGTTTGGATTACTGTTACTACCTCTTTCCTCTAGGACCTACAGTGGCTCCCACCGTCTTCAGCACAAAGGTTAATCATTTTTGCATTTGAGAAGCCTTAGCCTTTCCCCTGTAATCTCCTGGAATGCATCCACTTTTTCTGAGCAGACAGGACTCCTAGACAAACAACCAATTCATTGTGGCTCAATCCAGACTCACAGCTTTCGCCTATGCTATTCCGTTGGACGGTCATGGAACTTAGGGTTGGAAAGGCGTTTAGGAAGCTCTCTTTTTACTCCTTTAAGGCCCAGACAGGAAACCTCAGACTTGGTAGGAAGAGGTGACACACTTAAAGTGACACACTTCTCCAACTTACCAACTTTCCTTACCCGCCCTTCTCCATGGTCTCTGCTAGGAAGCCATCCAGGGCTGCCTGGCCTGTATTTGGACTGCATTTACGGTTCTCTCCTTTGATCACTGACTGCCTTGTTTCTAGTTGCTGCCTGTCTCCAACTCCCTCTTCCCTGACCAGAATATAAAGTTCTTTTTCTTAGCTTTCCCTTCAGCACAGTGTTGGGAATTTGAATGCAATAATTTTCTTTTTAAATTACATCCTTTGATTATAGTTCAACAATTTAATCATAGTTATTAAATAACTTAAATGTCTGCCTAGTTTGGTACTTGTGGTATAATGGGGGGATAAAAAAAAAAAAAAACATGGGCTTTAGAATCAAATAGCCTGGGTTTGTTTGTATTTTTTAAAAATAAATCTTTGCTGAATTTACTCTGGTGAAAGAAGTTCTTACTGCAGCTGGAAGTGCCACACACAGATTGGGGAGTGTCACACACAACAGACTGGGGAGCAAATGTCCTGTCCTGGTAGAGTGAGGACCCTTCGGATGGATGCTCAAACTACTTCTGCATTTTGCACCACTTTCCTTAAGGCATGTTAACATTTGAACAAGATTAACTTCAATATAAAGTTTAGTTTTTTCATTAAAATCAGGATTACCAAACACCTTTATCTCCAGCTTTGCTGTTCTTCACCTGCAGTCCCTGGATGAATTTCAAGGATCTGGTGAATTCTTTTAAAGAGTGCGCAGAATTAAAACCACCTTTGCAAGAATGATAACAGTGAGAAAATTATGGCAGTGGTAGAGATCTGATCTAGCCAACCCCACACTTGCCTTCAAGCTGGTTTAATTATCCCTAGGCTTAGGACTAGCTTTGGAAGACAATAATTTATAGTTCAAATGATAATAGCCCTTCCCCTAAAACTCAATTACCTTTGTAAAGCTATTGAGAGACCACCAGGTTAGGGGGAGGTGAGGAGCCTGAATTCTGCCGAGGTGTAGACATAAATGATTGCCAGCCATTATTCTGGAGGTCACAAGATACACAACTTTTCCAATTACTTCTGCAGATAACATCATTGTTGTAGAACCTAAGATTGGCATTTTGAGGTATCTTTTCAGACTTTTTGCATGTTTGACGCCTGGCTCCACCTGGACTCACCAACCACTCCTGTGGCCCCACCCAGAAGCAATTCAGTATCATTTCCCACACTCCTGTGATTGTACCCCCACCAATTCAGGCACCCATAACCTAGCCACTGGCACCTTTTCCCCCAAACTACCTTTGAAAAACTTTTAACCTACAAGGCTTTGATGAGATTAATAACTCTGTCTCCTTCATGGCATGGCTGGCCTCACGCCAATTACACTCTTTCTTGACTGCAATGCTGTGACTTATTGTGTTTGTGCAGCAGGCAGGAAGAACCCATCAGGCAGTTGCAGAATGCTTTTGTGATCATATGCAGTTCGTGGTGGAGAGTCAATAGTTATCAAATTCCTAAATGGATCCACAATGCCATAAAAATTAAGAGCCATGAGTCTAGGATGAGGTTTCTCAATCCAAGACCCTAAGCCAGGGCCAGGCATGGTGGATCATGCCTGTAACCTCAGCACTTTGGGAGGCTGAAGTAGGTGGATTGCATGAGCTCAAAAGTGTGAGACCAGCCTAGGCAACATAGTGAAACCTCATCTCTACCAAAAATACAAAAATTAGCCAGGTATGGTGGCACATGCCTGTAGTCCTAACTACTTGGAAGGCTGAAGAGGGAGGATCACTTGAGCCTATAAAGTTGAGCTGCAGTGAGCCATGATCATACCACTGCACTCCACCCAGGGCAAGACCCTAGCTACAAAAAAAACAAAAAAAAACAAACAAACAAAAAAAAAACTTTAAGCCAAGTGCTTTCCCAAAATCACCTGAGGAGCTTTTTAAACCCACAATGACAGGCCCAGATTAGGAGACACTGGCTCTACAAGTTGGCAAAGAAGCCCAAGAATCTTTACCCTTATCAGAGCCCTCCAAGTGACTTGGAGATCGGCCAGAGGTGGAAACTAGTGGTCTTGGGCAGTGGTTCTCCTAGTGTGGCCCCTGGACCAGAAGCTTCAGCATCACCTGGGAGCTCATTAGAAACACAAGTTCTCCAACTCCACCTCAGACCTGCTAAATCAAAAACTCTGGGAGTGAGGCCAGCAATCAGGGTTTGAACCAGCCCATCAAGCAATTCTGATGCACTGTGCAGTTTGAAGACCGCTGGTCTCCCATGTCCTCTGACCCTGATGGACTCTCTTCTCAGCCAATTAAACCAAAGCAAATTCATCTGCATGAGTTCGGTCTCACAAGGCACACCCGTTGTGTGCATCATCCTTGCAGCAGGCTGCATCTCTGATGAAGTTTCTTCTACTGCAGGCTGATCCCCACCCCTTGAATTGCACACTGGTACTCCAGACTGAGACATCTTTCCCAGCTCCTTGGAGGAAACAGACCTTTCACTCTCAAGCCAGTGCCAGGCCTCCTAAGTGTGCCTGTGGTGACTCCTGTATCCTCTAGCTCAGTCTAGCTAGCCCTGTAAGCCAAGGCAGTACTTAATAGTGCCCTCAAGCCTGGCACAGAGGCAGAAGTCAGGAGGCACAGTCATGGTGTTCTACCTGTCCTCCGCCCACTCTCTTCTGCCCCATTTATTCCCCCATTGCAAGCTGTTGGCCTTTGCGGTTTGATTTCTAGTGGTTCCATGGGGCTATTTTTGTTCAACATGGCCCTGGAATTATAGGGAGCCAAGGAATGGGAGGGTCGAGCACACCCTGATGTAACAAAAAAGTGGATCTGGCCTACAACTCTGTTGGCAAGGGTGACTGGTTCCAGCTTGTAGAAAGAAGGTTGGTGCATATTACAGAGCATGAAAGAAGAGGCTTCATAGTCAATGGCAGGGATATTAAGCAAATCGAGGTTTGTCTCATTCCCGTTTGGAATGTAATCCTCCCCTAGAACAGGTACTATGCACAGTCCTTCATCCGCCTGCTGACCTACTGGTAGAACTCACAGGGCCTGACCCGGCAGCACTAACCAGCATGCAGGCAGGACTGGGCCGTGTTCACTTCCACCCCGTTCATAGCTCATTTCTCTCTCATAGTCATCTCCATTTGGATTAGTCAGGGGGCTTCAGAGAAACAGAACCAATAGGCAGGAAAAACAAAGATTTATTTTAAGAAATTTGTTCATGCCATTATGGTGACTGGCAAGTCCCAGATCTGTAGGACAGGCCACATCCTGGAGGCTGGAGACCTAGGAAGGGTCGATGCTGCAGTGCCAGCCCCGAGGGCTGTCACTGGCAGGATTCTCTTACTTGGGGAAGGGCCAGCTTTTTCTTCTATTCAGGCCTGCATTTGATTGGATGAGGCCCACCCACATTATGGAAGGCAACCTGCTTTACCTAAGTCCACTAATGTAAATGTAAATCTCATCCACAACCACCCTCACAAAAACATCCAGAATAATGGTTGACCAAACATCTGGGCATCATGGCCCAGACAGTTGACACACATAAAATGAACCATCATACCGTCGTACAGGTGACTGAATCTAAGCCCGGAGAACAAAAGCAGTGCAAAGCAAACAACATTTGTACAGTATTTGGAGATGAAGAATCCAGACAGGCCATGCCTGGCCTGCAGCTCAGCTGCCCTAAGGGCTAAGGGGACCAATATCTCAGGACACCTGGGGCCCATCTGCAACTCTGTGCCCAAGATCCTAGTTAGCCTGTAGGTTAAGAGCAGAGCTGGAAATCACCCTACCACATGGTCTTTTCCCACACCTGGTAGCCTCTCTGCTGGCACCTGGATCTGTGGAGCCAAGCCAGAACTGGGTGAGTGACCATCAAACCTAGAGAGGACATTCCTCCTTTTGAATGGAGTCAGATGCAGCCTACATGTGTCTGTAGGTGTGGGCACATGTTTGCATGTATAGGTACACATGGTGTGTGTGTGGGGGGGGGGTGTGTAGCTGCTAGCGCCTGTTTTTATCAGCACAGAGTAGAAACGATTCCTTTGAACTGATACCCCAAATATCAGTGACTCTGAGCTCCTGTTAGCGGGAGGCAGACCCTCAGCACTTCTGCAGCCTGTGTTTGACCACTTGGCTATTTTCCGGGCATCCTCAAAAGGGGACCCCAAGAGTTCCCGAGCCCATTGGTCCACAACAGATATCCTGGTATTCTGGCATCCTGTCTTGGTCTGGCCTCCCCAGCCAGTGCCCATTGCTCTTCAAGTTTTCTGAAGGACTCAGCGATATGACCACCTGAAAGCCACCAAGGCCCACTCCCCATGGCCAGAGCAGTGACGGTGCTGGGCTCTGCCTCTGTGTAAATGAAGAAGAAAAGTGCTATTCCCAATCCTACCTCCCACCAAGTCCCTCATGAAAGCAGCCCCTCGGCTTCCTCCCTCAGTTCAGCCTGCATCGCCTCAAAGAAGCCCTCTCCACCTGGGATGATCAGATGGCCTCCCCAAGCACACTGGAGTGCCCGCTCACGGAGGGCGATATGGCCGTGGCTTGCTGACAGTATGCACTCACACAGTTCACTATTAGTTTCAACCTCTTGCGGGGTATGGTGGCTCATGCCTGTAATCCCAGCACTTTGGGAGGCCAAGGCAGGAGGATCACGAGGTCAGGAGTTCAAGAACAGCCTGGCCAATATGGTGAAACACTGTCTCTACTGAAAATACAAAATTTAGCTGGTGTGGTGGCATACACCTGTAGTCCTAGCTACTCGGGAGGCTGAGGCAGAAGAATCGCTTGAACCAGGAAGGCAGACGTTGCAGTGAGCAGAGATTGTGCCACTGCACTCCAGCCTGGGTGACAGAGCAAGACTCCGTCTCAAAAAAAAAAAAAAAAATTTTAGGCCGGGCATGGTGGCTCATGTGTGTAATCCCAGCACTTTGGGAGGCTGAGGTGGGTGGATCACGAGATCAGGCAATTGAGACCATCCTGGCCAACATGGTGAAACCCATCTCTACCAAAAATACAAAAATTTGCTAGGCATGGTGGCAAGTGCCTGTAATCCCAGCTACTTCAGAGGCTGAGGCAGGAGAATCGCTTGACCCAGGGAGTGGGAGGTTGCAGTGAGCAGAGATTGGGCCACTGCACTCCAGCCTGGTGACACAGCAAGACCCCATTTCAAAAAAAAAAAAATTTCAACTTGTTGATTATGTGCTGTTTATAATATTTTTATTTTTTACAAATAGTTCTTTACTTCCAAACAATGTGATACAATTATCTGTGAACGTGTCTGTGGTGTTTACATATTTTCATTTTCCTGAAGAAAAAGCTTTCGAGAAGCCCACAGAACGGCTGGTGTGAAACACCTGGGCAGTGACCTCCCCCCAGGAACAAGCCACAGTGAAGGCCCAGGGCTGTCCCTCCTCCTCCAACTTCTGGAAGCTCTTTTCTTCCCTTCTTTCCACACTGTCCCTGCACACACACCCCTCGCCACCTCCCACCCCACACAAATTCCCAGCAGCTTTGGTGACGACTCAGGCACGTCTATACACAGTCTTTTATCCCTAAAGTCAATGGGCACCCTACATTTGTGGGACTCAAGGGCCCTTTTCGCTGAGGAAGGAAAGAAGGCAGGAAAAAAAGAAGGAAGGAAAGAAGGAGAGAGAAAGGAAGGGAGAGAAGCAAGGAGGGAAGAAAAACAGAAAGAAGGATCTTCCCTAAAAGATAACTGAAGCCGGCCAGGCGCAGTGGGTCACGCCTGTAATTCCAGCATTTTGGGAGGCTGAGGCGGGTGGATCATGAGGTCAGGAGTTCAGGACCAAACCGGCCAACATGGTGAAACCCCGCCTCTACTAAAAAATACAAAAATTAGCTGGGCATGGTGGCTTGTGCCTATAATCCCACCTACTTGACAGGCTGAGGTAGGAGAATTTCTTGAACCAGGACCTGGGAAGTAGAGGTTGCAGTGAGCCGAGATCTCGCCATTGCACTCCAGCCTGGGCTACAGAGTAAGACTCCATCTCAGAAAAAAAAAGATAACTGAAGCCTCCACCTCTGCTGTCGGCAGCTGTTTGCAAGCCCTTTCCCACTCAGAGAACTGTTAAACTTCTTGGGGGTCAGCTTGAGCTGCGTGTGAGCACGCAGGCGTGTTGTGTCAGCGTGCGTGTGAGGGTGATGTGTGTTCACATTGTGCAGGACTAAATGGGCTCAAAATACCCTTTTTTCAAATTCTACTTTAAGTTCTGTGGTACATGCGCAGATCGTGCAGGATTGTTACATAGGTATACACATGCCGTAGTGGTTTGCTGCATCCATCCCCCATCATCTCCATTAGGTATTTCTCCTAATGTTATCCCTCCCCAATCCCCCCACCCCTGCTATCCCTCCCCTTGCCCCCCCACCACCCCCCAACAGGCCCCGGTGTGTGATGCTCCCCTCCCTGTGTCCACGTGTTCTCACTGGTCAACACCCACTTATGAGAGCATGCAGTGTTTGGTTTTCTGTTCTTGTGTCAGTTTGCTGAGAATTATGGTTTGGGGACAGGAATGAAGCTGGTAACCATCATTCTCAAAATACCCTTCCTATTCCATTTCCACCTCTTATGGCCTTCAGAACCTTGAAGCTTTATCAGAGGACTGCAATAAAGCACCCCCTCCTTCCATTGCCATCACCTTCTCTCCTCCTTTGTTGGGACCTTTAAGAAAAGGGCAGGGACTAGTCCTGAGCTAATACAAAGGGATATTGCGAAAAGCAGATTGAAGCTGGGGAGGTACAATGAGACCTCCGCTGGGAATGACCGCAGCAAGGAAGCAGTCAGAGCCAGATCTCCAGCAGGCGGTGTGAGGACCTCGTGATGGAGGCCTGCTGATGGCCCTGACACAGTGGGGCCAGGCTTTGAGTAGCAGGGACAGCTGCAGGGAGTTAAAGGCGCTGGCCCAGGCTGCCGGAGGGGAGGAGCGCCAGTGATTGTGTTGGCCTTTTGACACACTGATTTTTTTTTTTTTTTTCCTGAGGGTAAGGATGGGGCAGAGAAGGTTCTCAAGAAATATTCTCAAATGAGCATGAATTATTGAATCGTTTGCCAGAGCTTGGGGGCTTTCCAGGGACTGTGAGCCCCAGGAATCTGACACTTGGACTCCTCTGAATAAGAGAAATGGAATTCCTGAGTTGGGGCTGCACAGGAAGCAGGAACGTTTTTCAACATAAACTGTATGTCATCCTGGCCAGGCTGCAGGCAAGTGAGGGAGCAGCTGCGCCCGGGGTCTGGCCAAGCCCTGGTTCAGCCAGTGAGACTCAAAGCTCCTCCTGAAGGACGGCCTTTTAAATGACGCTCAGAATCGGATTTCGCTCTGCATTGAGTTTTCTGAAACTTGAAGATCAAATGCTGAGGTTACACATGCTTTCCATTGTTTTTCATGGTTTTCTAGATTATAAAAACATTGCTCTAGCCAGGGTGCTTCTCTGCCCCCTCCTCCACGGCAACCCCAGTCTCTTCTCTGCACATCTGGATCTCCCACAGGGTTGCATTGGTGTCCACGGCCGTCACCCAAAGGTGCCTGGCCCAGAGTAAGCAGAGGCTGGAACACAGCCTGAGCCCCGCTTGTCAAGCTCTGCTTCGGAACAGAGGAGGGGGCCCAGACGGGTACCTGTTTCTAAGTCCTGGAAAGGTATGTGCCTGCCGAGGCCTGGCTGGTGTCCCCCTCTAGATGAAGGCACCTGCCTAGGGCACCACGACACTCTAGATGAAGGCACCTGCCAAAGCCACCATGACTCACCTGGGGTCCACCGCCGGATCCCACCAGACTCTGCCGGCTTTGCCAGGCGCCACTGCCATTGCCCCAGGCCACCACAATGATGGTGCACCGAGCTCCCCATGAAGCGCCATAGCTACACTATGTTCTCTGATGTCTTCTAAGTCATATTGTTACAGGAAAATGAGACACTTCCCCAGAAGGTTTCAAAGTGCAGGCTGCAATAACTCAGAGCTTTGGTGAAGCCACTCGTTCTTTGTTCTGTTTTTTTGAGACGGAATCTCGCTCTGTCGCCCAGGCCGGAGTGCAGTGGTGTGATCTCTGCTCGCCGCAACCTCCACCTCCTGGGTTCAAGCCATTCTCCTGCCTCAGCCTCCCGAGTAGCTGGGATTACAGGCGCATGCCACCATGACCGGCTAATTGTATTTTTAGTAGAGATGGGGTTCCACCATGTTAGCCAGGAAGGTCTCGATCTCCTGACCTCGTGATCCTCCCGCCTCGGCCTCCCAAAGTGCTAGGATTACAGGCATGAGCCACCAAGCCCAGCGGTGAAGCCACTCATTCTATTTTAACTTGACTATAGAACTAACTCAATTGTTGAAGACATGAGGGTACCAGCCAGGGAAATAAACCCCAGTGATGCCCAGCCTTCCGTCAGTCCTAGTCTTTGGGATTCATCAGTAGGAGATTCTTGCTGATTCAGTCTTGGTCTAGGTCCTCTTTGTGAGGATACACTTTGTGTCCTCAAATTTGAATGTTTTCCCAGCTCCTGTGTCCCCAAGACAGATTTCTGGTGGCCTCTCCACCATGGAGCCAGGCAGGCCCACACATGCTTGCCCCAGGCTTAGGGCAGGGTGTGCTCCATCACAAAGAACAGGTCAGTATTCTTTCCTTCCTCCCTTCCTTCCAGGTTACACAGCAGCATGCAAAGTCCTCCCCAGTACAGACCTCACTGAAGCAGGTGTGAGGCAGACACCAGGGCTTCCCAGCCACCTGTCTTCTCTGGCCACCTTTTGGTCTTGTCCTGGTAAAAGGTGGCCATGAATCCAAGCACCACTTCCCAGCCTCATGAGGTGAATCAATTAGCCTAAACTGCTTGTGGTAATTCTTTTCCCCTTGTGAGCAATTTGGCCCTTTTTGGCACCCCGTCTCTGGTCTGACCTGGCCATCCTCATTGGCACAGCCACCCTGAGAAAAAAGTCGTCTCCACGTGTCACTGAGATCCCAGCCCTTGTGCACACTCAGCTCAGGTAGGCTGCAAGGGCAGAAGGCTCTAGACCAACTGACTCTCAACCTTAATTCTTCTAAATCAACTTTAATCTGCCCCAAATCCCCTCACAGCGCCACCAGGACTGTGCCAAGGCCATGGGGGTCTTACACAGCATGGAGACTTCGGGAGCTCCTCCTGTCATCGGTACTGGTCTTCCCGTTTACCATTTGGACACTCACCCACTGAAGGAATCTGAGAAGACATGGACCCCTCAGGTCAGTGGCTCTGAGCTTTCAGAGTAACATTCCTGGTGCAGGAATGTCTGGCAAGACTGGAAGCCCTGGGATCTCAGGTCCAGGGGGCCCAGGGGCACCTGGCCTGGCCTTTTGTTCGCAGCCTTCCCTGTGAGCTCCCTCCAACCTGGGAGGGAAAAAAAATCTCTCTTCTAGACTGGGAGGAAAAAATAAAAGGCTCTCTTCCATGCTCCTCTCAAAGGCACCCCCTGCAGGCCATGAACATGGTCTCTCTTGGAGCTTGGGATTTTATTAAAGACACAGCAAGCCTGCCGTGCAGAAATCCCTCAGGCAAGTCCTTGCCAAGGGCTGGCGACCTCCTGGTAACGTGAGAAGACACTGGGAGAACACGCACTCCTTTCTCAATTAACTATCCCTCCATCTCTCCAAGGAAATCTGACTCCTGGACCAAGCTTGCCTTCTAAACAGGGTGACAGCCTAGAGGCCAAGGGACAGGGCTTTGAGGGGAAAGACTGGGCCCAGCCAGTGAGTGGGGGGCAGGCTGGGAGGAGCATGGTGCTGAGCCCAGCAGGGAAAGAAGGCCTCTGGTCCTGAAGGGCAGGAAGAAGTCACCGTTGGCCACCCTCACAGCCCAGGGGTGGGGCTTCTGGAGTGACTGATATCAACCCACATATGAGTCTGGCCCTGATGCCAAGGGCTGAGATTCAACAAGGCAACCGGGACCAGATACAGTGGTTCTGGGCCCTGTGGGAGCAAGCGGCAAGGCCCTGCTCTCAGGATCCTGGGGCCCGGTGGGGAGGCAGCCTCACACGTGGATCCCTGGCCAGCGAGGAGCAGGATGGCTGAAATGTGGAGGAGGAAGCCGATTCCTGCTTGGGCAGTGGGTGGTGTCGGCTCTGTGGGATCCGAGAAGGTTTCTTCGGAGAGGTTGGGTTTAAGTTAGGAACTTGAGACAGAGAGAAGGAACCCATTCTAGAGAAAGGTGGCAGCTTCTGGGAAGGGTTTATAATTGAAGCTGGGGCGTCAGGGGTATGTCAGAAGAAGGAGGGGCAGTGGAAAATAAGTTTATAAAAACAACTTGAGGCCAAATCACAAAGAACACCCAATGCCTGGGGAGGGGGGTGTTTAGTTTGAATTTTTATCAGTTATGTACGATCATAGTTTAAGGATTCCTGCCCCCAGTCTCAGATTTTGCCTTTTCCTGCTTTTCAAGCTTTCAGCTGATTCTTTTAGTGTTTACCTTCCTAGCTCTAAATATTATGCTTATGTTACTATTTGATTTTTCTACTTTTAATGCCATTCATTGAGTTTCTGCTATAGAAGATGAGATGTTTATGTATCGTGGGAACACTATACATAAACATACTTCCTATCCCTTCAAATAGAGTTACATTGTAATTTTAATTGGTTAATAGTTTGCATTTACATGATTATTACTACATCAACAATACTCTCAAGCTGAATCATATAGTAGACCATGGTAACTTCTTTCTTACTTATTTTTGTACTTTTCTTGAAATTAATCATTACCTTTTTGTTTCCTTCTTTGTTTTAGTTTGTTTAGGTTTCTAAGTACTTATTACTAATAAAACCCCAAAGTTTTTGTCAAGTATGTAAATCTCCTTTCAGGCTGTTTAGAAAGTCTGTGGTGTCCTACCAACTTCAACTTCCTGGGAAGCTCTTCTGAACTCCGGAGGCCTGTGCACAACCATCACGGGAAAATCCCTTCATCTCTCTCCTGGGTTAAGGTCCCCTTGACTTCTTCATTTCACCCCCACGTTTTGATAGAACACATCCTCCAGTAGCTTTCTGAGAAGAGATGCATTTGGGGCCAATTTTTTGATACTTGAATATCTGAAAAAGTATTTTCTACCCTTGCAGTTGATTGATAGGTTGGCTGGGTATAGATTTTTAGGTTAGAAATCATTTCCCTTTAGAATTTTGAAAACACTGCTCCATTGCTTTAAAAATGTTGCAATTGAGAAACATGAAGCCCGCTTGGTTTGTTTCCTTTGTATGTGACGAGATTTTTTTTTTCTCTTCTGGGAGCTTTTAAATCTTCTCCTTGTCCCCAGTGTTGTGAAACTTCACAATAACCGACCTTGCTGTAGGTCTCTTTTCATCCATTGTAATGGGCCCTTTTAATGTGGAAACTTGTCCCTCTTTTAATGTGGAAACTTGTCCCTCCAGTCTGGGACATTTTCTTGAAATTTTTCCTTGACAATTTCTCTGAATGTAGGTATTTTTTTTCCACCCTTTGAATATAGATGGAAATAACATTCTTCCCAGAATGTAACCAGATCTCATGGTCCTAGAATGTAGCCAGGGAAGCAAAGGCATCCAGCTAAGTCTGCCTATAGTAGGAGTCAGAGCAAACGCTTACTTTGGAAAGGGAGTTCTGTGGCCTACTTTCTGCCCTCTGCTGAGGGCCTTCATGTCAATGAGGTGCCTGGGCGGTCCTAAGTCCCATCTTATCAGAGAAGCTGCCCCTGAACAGCCTAAGATGTCACCCCATGCATCAGTTCATAGTCGCTTACTCTGCTTGCTTTTACTTGCCACATCGTAGGTGCTCAATGCTCATTGTCGATCAGATTGAATTATCTGGGATACAACTTTTCTGTCTGTAAGATGAAAGTATTGGGCTAGAATTCGAAAAGTCCTAGTAGCTCCAACGTCCAACAACTCTGCTTATGTCAGTGTGTTGGAAACTGACTTATAAAAGGGAATGAAATCGTCTCTGTAAATATGTTTGTCTGCCTATATTTAACGAATTGGCTGCCACAATGAGGGGAAGTCCTATTTGTGGAAGCCTGTGTCCATCCTACCGGGTCAGTGGTGGGGTGGGGGTCTTGGCTGCTGAAGAGCCCACTGGGACCACAGACTGCCAGACACAAAGCCTGGACCACCTTCAGGATCTGAGCAAACTCAGTGAGGCTGGAGCAGTGAGGAAAACGCCCTCAGTCCAGAAGAACAAGTTGCTCCTTCCCTGCTCTTGAGGCCTTGGGAGTTGTCCTAGGTTATCCCTACCTTGGCCCCTTCCCACTTTAACCAATGACCAAGCCTCCTCCATCTGCTCCCAGGCTTTCTCACCCACCCATCCTCTGTCCTCCATTCCTGTCGTCTACCTCGGATGGCTTTCATCATCTTTTGTCTGGTCTCTGTCAACTGCCTCCTAACTCCTGTCCCTCTACTTAGTTTGTGCTCTACAACATTCTCCTGGCTAGGCCTCGTGGCTCACACCTGTAATTCTAGCACTTTGGGAGTCCAAGGTGGGAGGATCGCTTGAGTCCAGGAGTTTGAGACTAACCTGGGCAATGTAGTAAGACCCCATCTCTATGAAATCTTAAAAAAAATTAGCCAGGTGTGGTGGTATGTCCCAACAGTTCCAGCTACTCAGGAGGCTGAGGTGGGAGGATGGCTTGAGCCCAGGGGTTTGAGGCTGCAGTGAGCCATGATTGTGCCACTGCACTCCAGCCTGGGCAAGAGAGAGAGACTTTGTCTCAATCAATCAATCTATCAATCAATCAATTAAATATTCTCCTTACCAGCCACCACATAAACCCTTCTAAGGCACAAAACAGACTGTGCCCTTCCCCTATTAAAAACTTCCACTGCCCCCACCAATAGGAGAGAGAAGAGAATTTCATAAACACACCTGCACTTCATACTTTAGTATCATGGCAGATGATGCCCACCACATGCTGTGCCACCTGAATCCCATAATGGCTCTCTGACCAAGGTAGAAGTCCCCTTTGAAAGATGAGAAGCTGTAGCCCATGGGACACATGACTGGCCTAAGGGCACTCAGGAGGCCTCGTGGAAGCCAGGTCCCTGACCCCAGCCAGTGCCCCTCCCCTTACCTAATCCTACCTCCAAAGATCCAGCCTAGTTATGCCGTGAACCAGTCTCAGGCATTGGGAACCACAGGGATGGGACAGAGACACAAACCAAGAAAACACCTTTGTGATATCACAAAGCAAGGTATGAGATGTCAGCTGGAATCGGGAGTGGCCGGCCTGGACAGTTGCCACTATGGAGGTCTCCGGAGTAAATGTCCTCCCACCCTCACCAGGACTGTGGGAGGCCAGTGTTCCAGCAGCCACTTCAGGAGACACAGGGTCAGGTGGCTGATGTGTCTTTCTGTGATGCCAAGCTGAGGGGCCAGAGGGATGTGACCTGGCAATGTACAGGATAACATAGGATATCCTAGTGGAGTCCTTAAATGAGCAGACAGCATGTGTTTATTGGAACCCATATTGAGCAGAGAAACACAAGAGAGATAAAAATTGTACCATTGTAAACAAGAAACCCAAGTTGCTTTTTGTTAATGAGGTGAGTAAAACTGACATTTGCATCAGTCATCTTGTAGCCATCATTACAAGAAACCTGCCCTGGGTAAGGGCGCCCTCTTGCGTCGCTGCCTTTGTAATGTCAACTCGTCTTAGCCGCGGCTGGACGACCCTCCAGCAATCTTCTCCCCTGGATCCGGTCACACCCAGTACTTGCCTAGGGAAACCCGAGGCTTCGGTTGGCCCCTCGGGGCAGGGACAACAGCCACCTCAGCAGGGAGACAGCTACTCTACCTGAACCAAACATTTTGTTCCTTGACACTTTTTACACTCTCAAAAATGATTGAGGATCCCAATATATTTATGTGGCTAGTATCTATACTGGCAACTAACACTGAGAATTTTAATATTTAATTTATTTTAAAATAACATTTTACATTAATATAACCTTTTTTCTTTTTTTGAAACAGTCTTGCTCTGTCTCTCAGGCTGGAGTGCAGTGGTGCAATTTTGTCTCACGGCAACCTCTGCCTCATGGGTGCAAGCAACTCTTGTGCCTCAGCCTCCCTCTCGTGCCACCACACCTGGCTAATTTGTTAGTATTTTTAGTGGAGACAGGGTTTCACCATGTTGGCCAGACTGGTGTCAAACTCCTGACCTCAGGTGATCCACTCGCCTTGGCCTCCCAAAGTGCTGGGATTACAGACGTGAGCCACTGCGCCCTGCCAGTATAACATTTTAATAAAAATAACTAGTTTTTTTTTTTAAGTAAAGAAAGTGACATTATTTTATCCTTTTGCAACCCTACTTTTAAGACCTGGATTAGTAGAAGACAACTGATTTTCACATTTGCTTCTAAATCCAGTCTCCTGCCATATCACACCATGTAGCCTCTGGAAAACTCCACTGTACACCTGAGAGAGGATGAACATGGAAAGGGCAAATAATGTGTTTGTATTGTTACATATTTTTATTTTTTCTAATCTGAGGGGCAATCAATTTGTATTGTTATGAAAACGATTTTGATCTTGGGACACGGGACATTCTGTCTTGAAAGTCTTGGGAATGTCCACAAGGCCCTGGCCACTTTGAGCACTGCTGAATTAAGAATATGGTTATGTGACACCAGGCGAGGTGGCTCACGCCTGTAATCGCAGCACATTGGAAGGCCAAAGTGGGTGGATCACCTGAGGTCAGGGATTCGAGACCAACCTGGCCAACATTGTGAAACTCCATCTCTACTAAAAATACAAAAAAAAAAAAAAAAAAAAAAAAGCTAGGCATGGTGGCGGGCACCTGTAATCCCAGCAACTCTGGAGGCTGAGGCAAGAGAATCACTTGAACCCGGGAGGCAGATGTTGCAATAAGTTAAGATTGTGCCATTGCACTCCAGCCTGGGAAACGGGAGCGAAACTCCATCTCAAAACAAAACAAAACAAAAAGATTATGGTCATGTGAGCCTCAAGTCTGGGTGGACATCTAGAACCAAAAAAAAAGTTTAATGTCTGTCTTCAGCATCCAAGTCCTCTTTTGTTTTTGCTTATCCAAAGAAACTAAATTGCCTGAGACAGACAGGGCTTGTGTGCACAGCAGAAGGGAGCAAACACCCGCTCCTCACTCTGGCAGGAGAGGTCCTGACCGGCAGGCCTATCACAGGCGGGAGGGTGAGCTGCTCCAGGCGGGTATTCCAGCAGCTCTTGCTAGCCTAGCACATTTCAGAGCATCGCTCCCTCGCCTTCCTGGTCGGCCATGTCTGGAGACTGCTCTTGGCAACTCTAACACTGTCATTTCAGGTGCCTCTTGGCCTCCTGAGCAAAGCTTGGGGACAGCCACTCTTTCCTCTAAAAGAAGAAAGCTGAGAAAAATGTCTTTATTGTCCCAAGAAACAAATCTAACCCTGATCCAACTCTTGCCATCCAAAACCACTGCTGTGAGGGTTTGGCCCGGACTCCCTGCACTTTACCCTCCTGGGCTCCCCTGGCCCTTGTGTGGCTCACTGGGATTTGAGGAATCCCTCATTTTGTGTTGTCAACAGTGGTCTTCCATGCCTCGACATCTCAGACCAGTGGAAGAGCCACCAATGGGTACATTTTAGGGCAGGAGACTTTGGGGCGTGTTCACAGCCAGCTGCATCCTGCGACAGTGTTGGTTGAGGTGTATGGCAAGGAGGTGGTCGGTCGTGATATCCCGGCAAATAGGGTTTTGGGGTCCAACTGGTGTGGTCCTGAGACAGCCACTTAACCAACTGTGTGACCTTGGGACAGTCTCTTTGTCCTTTCTCAACTTCAGTTTCTTCATCAGTAAAACTGGACTAATAAAACCTACCTTCCCAGTTGTGGTGACATTTAGAGATCACATATGCAAGGCACTGAGGCACTAGCCAGGGACTCCAGAGACCTGAGGCCTAACCCCAGCTCTTTTACATCCTAATTATGTGTGACAAGGACAAGTCCCTTTCATTAAGACACTGCCTTCAATGTGTCTCTGCACTCTGTCTAGTTACATACCATCTCTGTTCTCCTACCGCCCTTGCCCAGCCATCATCATCTATTGTCTTAATTACTACAGGAACCTTGTAATTCATCTCCTGGCTTCTGTCCTAGCCCTCTAGCCCTGACTACTTTCCATGTAGTGACCAAAATTAATTCTAAGTCAGATCATGCGATGTCTCTGCTTAAAACCCTCTAATATATCTTAGCTTACTCAGAACAAAATTTCAAGTCCTTATCATGAGTGGCCTTATAGACGCTACAAAAATCTGTCCTGTCCCCTCTGTGACTTCACTTTCTACTCCCACCACTGCCCTGCATGCCCCGTATCCCAGCCACACTGGTCCCCTTCTGTTTTTCAACATGCCAGGCATCCTCTGACCTCATGACCTTTGCACGTATTGTTCCTCTGCCTGGAACCCCTCCCCCAAATGTTACATGACTTGCTTCCTCATTTCCTTCAGACATTTGCTCAAAAGTCACCTTTCAGAGAGACTTTCCCTGGACACCTTATCTAAAACAACATCCCATCCCTCAGTTACTGGCATCTTACGTTGCTTGATTTTACTTTCCACATCATAAGTGCTCAAAGCTTATTAAGTTGGGTTGCATGGGATTACCTGGGCTATAACTTCTCCATCTGTAAAATGAGAGAGTTGGACTGAAATTCGTAGAGCCCTGCTAGCTCTAAAGTCCCATAATGCTGCTTATGTCCGTGTGCTGGAAAGTGACTTATAAATGAAAACAAAATAGTGTCTGTTATTGTGTTTCTCTGCCTACGTTTAATGAATTATTTAACACAATTAGTAAGGGTCCTCTTACTGTCTCCTGATTCAGCTGAACATCACAGGAGCATGAAACCTCAATGTAGATTATTTGGATGAACAAAGAAAGAGAGCCGGAATGCCAAAAATAGCCTTTGTTTAAAAAAAAAGTTAGATTCTAGATCTGGGGGCCGGGCACGGTGGCTCAAGCCTGTAATCCCAGCACTTTGGGAGGCCGAGGCGGGTGGATCACGAGGTCAAGAGATCGAGACCATCCTGGTCAACATGGTGAAACCCCGCCTCTACTAAAACTACAAAAAATTAGCTGGGCATGGTGGTGCGTGCCTGTAATCCCAGCTACTCAGGAGGCTGAGGCAGGAGAATTGCCTGAACCCAGGAGGCGGAGATTGCGGTGAGCCGAGATCGCGCCATTGCACTCCAGCCTGGGTAACAAGAGCGAAACTCCATCTCAAAAAAAAAAAAAAAAAAAGATTCTAGATCTGTACCCAGACATGTAGCTCATATGACCATATTCTTAATTCAACTGTTCTCAAAGTGGTCTGGTGCCCCTTGGGGGTCCCCAAGACTCTTTTTGGAGTTCTTAAAGTCAAAACAGAGGCCATACATTGGTTCAGCTCTTCTCTGTGTTTGGACATACACTCAGGACATGGCAGAAAGAAAGGTGTCCCTTGTCAAACTAAATAACAGAAAGGAAGACTTTAAAGAAAATGATGTTTATTTGGGAATAGACATTGCAGTGGGCATATAAACACAGTTTACTATGATACTCATATTCCCATTGCAACGCCCATTCCTCACCAGACATAATTTTCTTTTATAGATTCTTCCTATTTGTTTTTTAGTTTGACATAATGGTGTCAGAAGTGGGATTACGTAATTGTTTTGAGATAATTGTCCTTAGCTACAAGAACTAGTAACAAGGATGGTGAGCTGAACGTGGTGGCTCACACCAATAATCCCAGCACTTTGGGAGGCCAAGCTGGGAGGAGTGCTTGAGCCCAGGAGTTCAAGACCAGCCTGGGCAACATAATGAGACCTCATCTCCACAAACACATGTTTAAAAATTATTCTGGCGTGATGATCCCAGCTACTTAGGACGCTAAGACAGGAGGACTGCTTGAGCCCAGGAGGTCAAGGCTGCAGTGAGCTATAATTGCACCACTACACTCCAGCCTGGGCAATAGAGCAAGACCTTGTCTAAAAAAAAAAAAAAAAAAAGATGTGGGGCATGGTACAAGTCTGAGGTTGGACAGGCAGTTGGTGGCTAGATTTTCATACAGAAGTATTTTTTTCGTAAAGTTGTTTTGGCCTTTATGCAAGATTGTGAAGTTGGTGAGTCTTTTGTGATAGTTCTTGTTATAAGGTATTTGTGCATAAGAGCCCTTCCTTTGTGGGCCTCCCGAGGCCTATTTTGAGAGCTTTTAACACAAGTAACTCCATCTTGATTCTGACAACTTCTACATTTTCCACTTTTGATCAAGATCTTTCTCCAAAAGCACTGCTGTCAATTTTCCTGTAGTTAGATTTTGATCATCCCTCAGTGCTGGGACCTGTCCCAGTTTGGTTTGGTCTGGTTCCACATTAGAGGGACGTGATTAGCAACTAGAAGTCAGTGTCAAAACTCTTTTAGCCACACTGGAGCAATTAAGGTCTGGAGGGAGTGACTCTCAAGCTAAGTCTACCTAGAATCTATTGTTAATTTCAGTTTTGTCTGTTCTGTAGGCATTTCTTACCATCTAAAGCATAGGCCAGCATTATTTGTTAAGAGTTGTATTTCTGGAAAAATTTGACAAGTAACAAATAAAAATTTAAAAGGAAAATATCAAGTAAAATAATAATCTCAGTTTGTGTAGTAGTTTTGAGTCATGAACTAGGCTTAAAGGCAACCAATGAATAAATGAAATGATCATGGGCAATTAGGTGAGACTTGTAACCACGTGGCTTGTTTTCCTTTTAAATTTTGTGTATGTGACACTCAGCTTTTCCCAGAGGAATTTATGCAAGTATAGTATGTAGTATTAGCAATAGTACAGACATTTATTACATCAATAAAGAAATATAGAGCAATTTTGTCATCTGGTATCCTATGACTGGGTTGAATTAAAGCAGAGTGAGCCGTTGTATTAGAGATGTTGCCAAGGTCACCCACTAGGTGGACTAAAGGATCTCTTAGGTCAGGTTCTGTTAGGTTACAAGCACAAGCTACTGATTATGAAATTTCAGCTATACCATTATCCTGCCAGGTGAAAAATAGAGGCATTCAAGGGGTAAGCGTCTCGTTAGGATATGGGGCCTGGTTCCAACATCTTGGGAAAAGCTGTCTACAGCTGAATGCTGGAACACCCACCTCTCAGTGTAGTTGAGCCTGGGGAGCACTGGGTGCCTGTCTCTGGGAAGGGACCAGCCTGGGCAAACAGAATGTGAGGAGGAGACAGAACCTATGAGATAGTATTCCCCGGGACATAGCTGGGGAAGTGCAGTCTGTACAACCAAGGACGTCCAGGATGGCCAGAAGCCCTCATCTTGTTGATGGTTTCTGAAACGCACGGGTCTCTGTTGTGTTGTGTTTTGGTTTTGTTTTTGTTTGTTTTTTGTTTTGTTTTGTTTTGTTTGAGATGGAGTCCCACTCTGTCTCCCAGGCTGGAGTGCAGTGGCACAATCTCGGCTCACTGCAACCTCTACCTCCCGAGTTCAAGCGATTCTCCTACCTCAGCCTCACCAGTATCTGGAATTACAGGGGCACAACCACACCCAGCTAATTCTTGTATTTTTAGTAGAGGTGGGGTTTCACCATGTTGGCTAGGCTGGTCTTGAACTCCTGACCTCCGGTGATCCGCCCGCCTCAACCTCCCAAAGTGCTAGGATTACAAGCGTGAGCCACTGAGCCCAGTCATATTTTGAAAGAGTGAGAATTGCCATTGACATCCCCACACCTCCACCCCGGTGGCCCCTCTACGTCATGTTGGACCCTGAAAGCTGTAAGGAGTCTGTGTTCTACCACCAACAGCTATGTGACCGGTGGCGGCACCCTTCTGGGCCCTGCTTGCTTTATGTGAACAAAGTGGAGATGCCAGGTGTGTCTACTGAGAAGATGGAATGGAAGGTGACAGGTGTGCAAAGCAACGTTGGTAGGCAGTTACCCTGCTCCACTCCTGGGGCCTCTGGACCAAGAGCCAGGATTCCACTGACCCTGCCCTTGCCAGAATTCTTATCAGGACCCCAACCTTGGAGTGCAATGTGCTGCCCCTCTGCTCAGTCCTCAGAGCACTGCGAACCAGGCATAGCGGGGCAGGATGGGTATGGATGATGTGCTGATTCTCTGAGCTCCAACGAAGTTGGGGCAAGCACAAAGAACCTCCTGAAGCTCTTCCAGGGTCCTATTTCCTGGAACATCTACCTCTATGCTCAAAGCAGCTTGCTTTGTTGGGGGAGTGGGGCAAGGAATGGATGCCCAGGCATTCCCTGAGCATGCATGCTCCCCGCCGCTTGCAAATTTGCAAGGACAAGAACTTCCTTTGGTTGTGATGTGTGTGCATGAGGTGTAACAGCAAGGGAGCGTGTGTGTTCTGTTAACATGGCTTGAAACCAGTTTCAAGGTGATTGAATGAGAGGCTTCCTGATTTCTGTTTACATTTCACCTTGCTAATGGCCCATTACAATTTCACTTTGCTAATTGCCAGAGTAAGGGATCATTTGCAGCCAGAGCCTTGGAGAACCTGGGTGTCTGCAGCTTGGCCAGAGTAGCTATGGCTGAGCTCAGCCCGGACAGACTCCAGGGATGCTGGGGGGTTTGGACGCCCATTCCATGACTTGTCTCAGCCCCCACCCTCACCCTCCGCAGCCGGGACTCATACACCCCAAGCATCCTGCCCTCCTCCGCTCAGATGCCTTCTGCTCACTGTCTATTTCCTGGTGTTCTTCTCCCCACACATCCCCAAGCCCAAGCCTCCTGGAGGGAGGCCCACAGGCTCTCCATCAGCCATTGTATTTTTAGTAGAGGTGGAGTTTCACCATGTTGGCTAGGCTGGTCTTGAACTCCTGACCTCAGGTGATCCGCCTGCCTCAACCTCCCAAAGTGCTGGGATTACAAGCGTGAGCCACTGCACCCAGTCATATTTTGAAAGAGTGAGAATTGCCATTGACATCCCCACACCTCCATAAGCTCCAGCCATGCTCCATAAGCTGACCTCTCCTCATTGCTCTCAGGGGGTCCAGGGCTGGCTTTGCCCATGTCGCATACCTGCCAGCATTCTTTGGAGCTGAAGCATTGCTAAGTATTAGCTGTCCCTCCAGCCTGTGCAACTGCAAGTGTCCTTCTTAACTGATTTCCTGATATGCCCGTAGCTGTGGCTCCTGACCAGCCACCACACGCACATATCACACTGGAATCGATTTGGCCAGCCTCAACTTCTCACCATCCTATTTGTACCCTAAGTGGTCCTGGGCATTGACTTTACCTCCTCAACCAGGCTCTGAGCTCACGGAAGGCAGGGCTGTGGCTGAGCCCGCCCCAGCAGTCCCCACTGAGTGCATGACCTCATGCTGAGCACACAGAAGCATGGAGAACATGCTGGCCAGGGGTAATCTAAGGAGGCTGTGTCAGAAGCTGGGGCGAGGGCATGGACGGAGGCCGTGGGACTGAAGGGACAGAGGTGGTGGTGTCCTGGGAAGGATGCTGAGTTTGCCCTGAAGTTACTGTAACAATAAACATCAGGAAGGAAGAAAAACAGCTCAATGTAAAAATAACGAACTAGGCTGGGCGCAGTGGCTCTTGTCTCTAATCCCAGCACTTTCGGAGGCTGAGGCGGGTGGATCACTTGAGGTCAGGAGTTCAAGATCAGCCTGGCCGACATGGTGAAACCCTGTCTCTACTAAAAATACAAAAATTAGCCAAGTGTGATGCATGTGCCTGCAATCCCAGCTACTCAGGAGGCTGAGGCAGCAGAATCGCTTGAACCCAGGAGGTGGAGGTTGCAGTGAGCCGAGATCATGCCACTGCACTCCAGCCTGGGAGACAGAGCAAGACTCTGTCTCAAAAAAAAAAAAAAAAGAACTGAATAGAGTCCCTGAGAGGTCACCAGGTACAGTGACATCTTCCCCATCTGGAGCAGTTGAAACCCATGAAGGGAGCAAAAAGGGTCCTGAGCAGCCAAGGTGGATGTCACAAGCTCCACGCATGAAAGCTCATGCACTTCACCCTGAGCTGAACCCCTCCGTTCTCTATGCTCAGGAATCCCTGCTTTTACAAACACGTCTAACAAATGCAGGCATCTGGTTTGTAAATGCACAAAAGATTAGAAGCAACAAATCAAAGTCTCATTAAATTGCTTGAGGCCAACGTTCTGACAGCGCTGAGAGGTGACAGGTGATAGCCTCAGTAAGGGATGAGACTGCTCAGCTTTAGAGGGCTAGCCTGAGGACTCCAGGAGCCCAGCAGCCTGGGCCATCCACTGCAGGGCAGAGCCATAACCAGTGAGGCAGTGTCCTCTAGGCACCTCCTCACTCTGTAGCTCAGTATGGGAATGGATGCTCACAGTGATGAACCCTGAACCACGAAGAAAAGCTAAGTGATGTTCAGGACTCTCTGTTTAAGAAGATAAGTGCCAGACACAGTGGCTCACGCCTAAAACCCCAACGCTTTGGGAGGCTGAGGCAGGACGACCACTTGAGCCCAGGAGTTTGAGACCTGGGCAGCATAGCAAGATCCCATCTCTCAAAAAAAATGAAAGAAGGCCGGGCGCGGTGGCTCAAGCCTGTAATCCCAGCACTTTGGGAGGCCGAGGCGGGTGGATCACGAGGTCAAGAGATCGAGACCATCCTGGTCAACATGGTGAAACCCCGTCTCTACTAAAAATACAAAAAAAAAAATTAGCTGGGCATGGTGGTGCGTGCCTGTAATCCCAGCTACTCAGGAGGCTGAGGCAGGAGAATTGCCTGAACCCAGGAGGCGGAGGTTGCGGTGAGCCGAGATCGCGCCATTGCACTCTAGCCTGGGTAACATGAGTGAAACTCCGTCTCAAAAAAAAAAAAAAAAAAAAAAAAAAAAATGAAAGAAAATTAGCCAGTGTAGTGGCACGTGCCTGTAGTCCCATCTACTTGGGAGGCTGAGGCAGGAGGATCTCTTGAGCCTGGGAGGTCAAGGCTGCACAAGCGGTGATTGTGCCACTGCACTCTAGCGTGGGTGACAGAGCAAGACCTTATCTAAAAGGAATTTTTTAAAAAGAAGATAAGGAAGCACCGTATTCATTTTAAGTGAAATTTCCTCGAAAACTTAGTGGTAGCTTCCATTTCTGGCTTTCCACACACTTTATTTACATGCTCTCATCAGGGGGTTGCACAAGTTATTGCAATTTCAGAGATGAGGACAGGTGATTCAGCAAGGGTCGCGTGGCTGGTAGGTAAAAGGGCAAGTCTCAGCATCAAGGGTTCTGCAACCACCTGCACTTCCCACGCTGCCTCTCTCCAGAGCAACTCAGGCTCCTGAATGCTCCAGATGCCGTCCACTGTCCTGATGTTGCAAAATGTCCTCTTCCTCAGATGTCTCCCTCTCTGTGGTCTGTCACTCCCCATAGCATCCTGGGGCTGCTGGGTGTGACCTTCATCCCTGCCGTATCTCCCCCATTAGCGCACACCAACACTAGAGATCTTACCATTGATAGCACTTTGGTTCAAGCACCAGATCCCTCCAGATTGGTTTTTCAGGAATGAGACGGCTGAGCACTTACAACGCCACACCCAGAACCCAGAGTTAAACATTTACCAAGAGGCAGTATGCCATAGCCGGCTCTAAGACCAAACTTCCTGGGCTCAAATTCCAGCTCTGCTACTTACTGTATAGCCTTGGGAAGGCTACTTAACCTGTCTGTGCCTTGGTTTCCCCATCTATAAAATGCAGATAGTAGTAATATCTAATTCACAAGGTTGTTATAACCATCAAAAAAAGTTAATAGGTGCAAAGTGCTTAAAACAGTGCCTGGCACTTAGTAGGCATTTGACAAATATAAGTTATTATTGCTAATACAAAGCAGTGTATATGTATCATCATCATAAGCTGTCTCAAATCTCTCTTTTTTCTAGAATAATACTGTTTGTAAAAATCTCTAATTATTGCAGCAATCCTAAAAGATCAGCGTGAGTTTTCCCATTTCATAGCAGAGACTCGAAGCACAGAGAAGCAAAGTGACTGATCCCAGGAAAGAGTGCCAGGAACTGGCAGAACTGGGAATCGTCCCTGGGTCTACCTGGCATTTGAGTCATAAGCTTTCCATTACGTCATAACTGTCTTTCTTAGTACAAATGTGAAAGAGATTAACTTACTTGGGAAAGTGAGTAAGAGAGCGTTCTGATGGCTTCTGACGACTGGAAGTCCCACTTTCAAATCTCGCTTTGAAAGACTGAATCACCCAATAGTAGGAAGTTTCAGAACCTGAGAAGGCAAGTTTGGAAGGAAGGATTGGACTTCCATTTTTCAATAAGAGGTGCCAGAGAGTCAAAGGTTGTCATTATCACTGTTCATGGATGTTCTGGTGATCTATTGCTACCTAATCACCCCAAATCTCAGTGGCTTAAAACAGCTATAATCATTTTATTACCTCTCACAGCTCTGGGGTCTGGCTGGCCTCAGCCGAGTGCTTCTCACACAGGGTCTTTCATGCAGTTGCATTCTGGGGTTGGAGACATATGGACAGTCTCCTCATTTACATGTCTGGTGGCTGGTGCTGATTCCCCTAGAACAACTGCCCGTGGCCTCTCGGTGTTGCTTGGGCTTCCTCACAGCATGGTGGCTGGATTCCAAGAGCAAGGGTTACAAGATCCTAGGGTAGAAGTGCATGGCATTTTTCTGACCTAGCTGTGGAAGTCACCTAGTGTCACTTTTGCAATGACTTCTACTCATCAAAGTAGTCATAAACTTTCTTCCACTAAGGTACAAGGAGAAGTGACATAGACCTCTCCTGGACTCAATGGGAGGAGTGTCAGGCAGAGCATGTGAGATGGGATATACTTTGAAAGTACAATCTGCCACATGGGCAGGCTTTCCTGGGAGAACCTGCCATTTGGAGGGAAAAGGTGACAAATTAAGGCTCTAGCAAGGACCCCTCCCTGTAGTCACGTCCGATGGCAGTTCCTTCAGGGAACCGGCCACAAGAGACATGGTTGGCAGCAAAATTTACTGCTCTGCCAAAGCTGTCATTGAAATAAATGTGATTAGGTCTGCAGTGACTTCATCATCCGGACTGTTCTAATAACATGTAATTTGCCACCATGCTGTGACCAGCAAAGCCGCCGGGGCATGTAGTGGGAATGCCTGGTCACCTGAGAAACGGTCCCATCTGCTGGAAATCTTACAGGTCTTTGACCTTGTTCACAAACAGATAGATCTTACTTCCTCCTCTCACCGCTTCTGTTATGCAAACAAAAGCGGAGGCAATTTTGCTTTTGAAGCTCCTGAGTCAGCCCAAGCCCCAGGAAAGGTCATGCTTCTTCCCCCAGCCTCTCTCCCTTACGTCCAGGTCTCAAGCCTGAGAGCTCTGGAAATCCAGTTAAACCAGTTAAGAGTTTTCCTGCCAGACAGCACAAGTGTGCTGGGGCCTGGGCCCAGCCTCGAAGCAGGCTGATGCTCTGTGCCTAGCAGGCCCTGCTAAGATGTGGAACACCGGCCCTGAGATGGTGGGAAGCCCTCCTGTGCAGCTGGTCCCGTCCATCTCTCCCTGGCTCCCCGAGCCAGCCAGCTGCTAGCTTCTTCTGGTTTCTGTCACCTCCAGCTCCTGTCCTACCGCAGAAAGCGCAGCCTCCTCAACCCTGTATCCAGGACCCTCCTGTGCAGGCCAACCTGGTGCCACTCTGGGCCCTCCTTGCCGGTGCAGTCAGGGACAGGGCTGGCCTTCCACAAAAGCCACAGTGCAGAGCCCCCCTCCATCACATTCGTGATGCTCACACCCTCTGGTGCGCTTTCTGCTCCCTGGGGCTGTGGGGTGAGGCTGCAAGTGAGCAGAGGACTCGAGGAGGGGACAGGGTTCGGGCCCTTGAGTCAGGGACTGCTGTGCTACCCTGGATGTGAGTTCACTTCCTCTGGGTGCCTCTCCTGACCTGCAGAAGCTCGTCCCACTGTGGGCCCTCCTGATCCACAGAGTGTTCCTCTACCAAGTGACTCATCCCTGTGAAATCCCAGTACAGAACAGTAATGAAATCCAGACATTTCCCCAACTCCTGGGCAGGTGACTCTACCCAAAACATCCAGACCTACAGAAACGCTGACAACTGTCACCATTAATGGAGGATTTACTATATGCCGCATGTAATACCAAAAGCTTTATTCTCAGTTTTTTGGGATTTTTTTTGGTTTTTTTGAGACAGAGTTTTGCTCTTGTCCCCCAGGCTGGGGTAAAATGGCGTGATTTCGGCTCACTGCAACCTGCCTCCTGGGTTCCTGTGATTCTCCTGTCTCAGCCTCCCGAATAGCTGGGATTACAGGAACATGCCACCATGCCTGGCTAATTTTTATATTTTTAGTAGAGAGGGGGTTTCACCATGTCAGCTAGGCTGGTCTCGAACTCCTGACCTCAAGTGATCCACCTGTCTCAGCCTCCCAAAGTGCTAGGAATACCCGTATGAGCCACCGCACCCAGCTGGTATTCTCAGTATTTAATCCTTATAAGAACTCATTCTACAGTTGAGAAAACAGAGGCTCAGAGAAGTTAAATAAATGTTCCATTGTGTCATGCCAGTAAATGTTGCCGCCACCATATGAATCCAAATCTGTTTCTTTGCACACTCCAGACTAGAAGCTATGAAGTGTTTCTGATGTATTGTGGGCATGGCAGACAGCCCCTGAGTCCATGAAGTCATCTAACCAGGGAACGTCCCGTTTCATCCCCAGTCTCCTTCATGGGGCAGAACCAGAACCATGGGGCTGGGCGAAGGGGAAGACAGTGAGAGCAGCTGACAGTCAGGCTTTGACTGACTGGGAAGAGGGTGTTTCCACCATGGAGGCCCGACTGAAGCTGAGTGTTTCCCTGATAGCCATCTACAGCGGACAGGAGTCAGGCCTCATACACTAAGGGGTCAAAGATGAAATGGGATTTCCAAAGATGACTCCACCAGGCTAGGGGTGCTGCTGCCCTGTGCTGCCCAAGAGATCTGAGACATCTCTTCATCCTCTCCCAACCCCCACCAGAAGTACCTTTCTTCATACAGCAAAAAGTGCATGCACTTTAAGGTCAAGTCCCTGATCTACCACTTACTAGCTGTGTGACCTCATGAAAGTCACTTAACATCTCTGAGCCTCAGTTTCCTCCTCTGTGACTGGGGATAATATCCATCTGTCAAGGTGGCATGTTGTCACCCTATTGTGGTTGTTGTGAAGACTGAGGATCTTGGGTATGAAGCACTAAGTGTCCAGAAGGCACAATGACACTGGTGTCACCGTCCTGACTCCCTTGAAGGGCAGGACCCCATAAGTGTGTCGAATTCTTGTTCTCAGAGCAGCAGCTTCACTGGCCCCCTAGACAAGAGCTCCCACCCCTGTGACCCTTGGTTTCCCACACTCAGAGTCACTGATGGGTCAACACATAGAAACCACCTTCTCCCAAAGATGTGGTGGAAAGAACGGATGGGATTGGCCCGAGCCAGAGTGTACACACGCTACTCTGTGAGGACCCTGCAAGGTCATGGATGTCCCAGTAAGGCATGGATGGGGCTTGCTAATAGGGCCGCAGGTGGCTGGCAGACAGGACCAACACTCCACAGCCAGCAGACAATGACCGCCAGGGGCTAGGGGTGCTCTGATGAGGCTCAGTGAGGAAGTGACCTTTATCTGCCTGGAAGGGGCCTTGAAGGAGCAGGAAACATGGGTCCAGGGGAAGGGAGGGAGGGAGGGCAGCCCCATTCCAGTGGCGCAGAGCTTGGAGGTGGGACTTAGCCCAGCAGGTCCAAGGAGAGCACCCGAGCAGCTGGCTGTGGGCACAGGGAGACAAGAGAAAGAGCTGGGAAGCCCAGGCTCAACCTTGGGCATGGCCAGTGTCTGGCAGGGTTGGGCCAGGGGCACAGATAGCCCCAGGGCTCCAGACTCTGGGAACCAGAGAGGAGACAGGAACTACCAATGGGAATGGCCACAAGAGGCAGAGGGTTTTTGCCTCCATCTCCTCAGGTAACTCTCACAACAAATCCACCACAGCAGGTACTGTGGTCCCGCTTTACGGAGTTTTCCAGACCAGGACATCAGGCTGGAGAGGGCCCCCGGCTTGGCCCCAGGCCTCACTGAACCCAGGATCAGGACATCACGCTGGGGAGGGCCCTCGGCTCGGCCCCAGGCCTCACTGAACCCAGGACTGTCTATCATGTTCCACTGCACCAAGCAGAGAAGAAGAGTGAGTGGGCTGGCTGGAGCCAGGTCTTGTTTTCCTGGAACCCAACCCAAGAAACCTTTGTGTGAGAACTGGTGAGCACGCCCTGCCCTCTCCCAGGGCCCTGATGGGACGGGAGTGCCAGGCAGGAAAGGCAGGTTTCCTGCAGCCTCAGGCTCCACATCAGCCAGGCCAGACTGAGCCTTTCTGGCACAGCGGGCTCGTTCTCAGAGCTGCAGCTTCACTGGCCCCTGAGGCAGGAGCCCCCACCCCCGTGACCCTTGGTTTCCCACACTCAGAGTCACTGATGGGTCCACACATAGAAACCACCTTCTCCCAGAGATGTGGTGGAAAGAACGGATGGGATCGTTGGGTGCAGGTTCTGACACCCTCCTCCGAGGGCCGTCCTCCACTCACCATCATCCTTGTCCAGAGGGGCAAGGTTGTTCTGAGAAGTGGAGGCAGGGCACAGCTGGGGAGCCCTGCATGTCTGCTTATGGGAATAAGGGGTTCCCAAGAGCCCCCTTAGCCATCAAAAGACCGAAGTCTGGAAACCCACGTAGTGAGGGAGGACACAGGACAGTGGCCACTGCGGGGCCGCTGCGGTTCGTCCAGGAGTGGCCATCAGAGGCTGCCCTGGCGTCTGGTCCTCATCAGCCCCCTCCGCCCCAGCTCCCCAGTGCAGACTGGCAGGGCTAAAGGCCACGTTCCCACGCTGCTCCTGGAGGCTGGCCAGGCCCCGCCAGCGCCTTTCACAGCCCAGCCCAGAGCGCCTCAGGGTCTGGTCGGAGGGGAATCAGTCAGGTTCAGCTACCTGCTGGGAGGGATCACACAGTCAATGCCTCTTTCTCTCCTAGGAAGCCTTGGCCACAGCAACGGCCAGGGAGAGACGGACCTGCAGTCCCTTTCCAAGCAGGCAATGCCCTGTGGGCTCCTGTGTCCCCCACCACCGACACTGAGGAGCTTGCTCTCAAGACCTCCAGACCATAACCCCAGCTGGGAGTGGGGACCAGCCAAAGAGATATGAACTAACCAGGGGCCGCTGGGCTATTCAGTCACAAATACAAGCATGTCCAAGTGTCTACCAGCTTCTGGGTGCACGGCTGGCCCACGGTCTGGCGGCAATCGAACACGGCCTAGAACTGACGTGACATGCGAGCTGTGGGCCCCATGGTCTGCGCAGTAAGGGAGAGGGCTGGAGGGAGGGGCCTTGTCTGGCAGGATGTGGCTTTTGGTCATTTTCTGGCCTCTGCTTGAGGCTGGACTAGGGTAGGCCTGAATGTTGGGGCTACTTAGAAGAGACCCCAGATAGCCCAAGCCACCTGGCTGTCATGGGGTCAGTGACAATATGGTTGTCAATCCACTCACAGGGCACTGTGGTCAGGGAGGAGAGGTCACAGTGTCATGATTAAACTCATATTGGCAGATGGTGACACTCTAGGGCCCCTGCTTTATGACACTTAAGCAATTGCTTGGCTGGGAGACCCCAACAGCCTAAGGTGAAACCTCCAGACCACAGCCCTGCGCCAGGGATCCCTCACTTGGAGTGGCCAGAATAAGGAAGGACTTGCCCTCAGGTCTCCCATCCTGCCATTGCCATGGAGCCGGGGACTCGAGATTTCAGCACCTTAGAAGCATCTGGGTGAAGCCTTCCAACTGGAAATTCAGGCAAGGCCTCAATTGGTGGGGGCAAGGGCCGCTGGCCAGGCCATCCTGCTAGGGGGGACCAGGCAGGGCCAGTGTACAGCGTTGCTTCCGCGGCCCCCACGTGAATCTTGGGTGTCCTGGAGACTGGGCTCTGGCCTCCTGGCTGCCCTCTGCACTCACCCTGCCTGCCACATTCTCATCCCTTCACAGGAGCCTTCTGGGGAGCTCAGCTCCTCTGCACACAAGCAGAGGGATCAGGGTGAGAAATGGGAATGGCCACAGGTTTCTCAGGCATGGGAGAGGCAAAGGCCCCCAACAGGAGGGCTGAGGCTGTCAGGGAGGGGCCAAGGCTGGGTGTGCCCTTCCTAAGGGACCTGCAATGAGCCAGCACAGAACCAGATCATCAAGAGTCTGAGAGATAAGCCACAGGCAGATAAGAAGAGCACTAAGCTGCACACCTAAGTGCCTCATGACTCACTTCCCCTCCAGGGAGCAGGCTGTCACCTCAGTTTCCTCCTGCACCACAGAGGCAGAGAAGGCTGGGTGACTGCTGGGGGCTCTTCAGCTGGGGGTGTGAGGTCCTCACAGAGTGACCTTGTTAGAAAGCATGTGGCGGTGGGCGGGGAGTGTCCAGGGCACCGAGGCAGCCAGGTGGTGGTTCCAGGGCTGCCCTTTGCCTGCTGTGTGACCTGGGCAAGTTCCTCCAGCTCATCCATAAAATGGGCCCATGATGCCCATCCTCTCCCAGGCTTGGGAGAAATCAGCTAGGCCAAGGGAAGTAGACTTAGTGGTGAACAGCAGGCTGCTGTGTACATGTGTGTGCATGCACACATGCACACACACAAATACATACACATACCCATGCATGGACACACACACACAAAATACATACACATACCCATGCATGTGTGCGTGCACACACACACACATAAAATACATACACATACCCATGCAAACACACACACACACACACAAAATACATACACATACCCATGCATGCACACACACACACACACACACACACCTATGTACACACATACACACACAAATACATACGCATACTCATGCATACACACACACACACACACAAAATACACCTACCCATGCATGCACACACACACACACACAAAATACATACACATACCCATGCATGCACACACACACACACACACACACACACAAAATACATACACATACCCATGCATGCACACACACACACAAAAAATACATACGCATACCCATGCGCACACACACACACACACACAATACATATGCATACCCATGCATGCACAAACACATACACGTATACACACACGCACAGACATGCATACACACAGGCATGCACACACATACACTTAATACACACATACACACATGCATGCATGCACATATGCACACATACAATTATATACACATACGCATGCATGCACATATACACACACTCATGCACATATACCTACATGCAGAGACACACGTGCACACACACACATACACACAGACACGCACGGGAGGAGCTCTCACGCTATGGTTGGTATATTATTTGGGCCCAGCAGTCAACTGTTCTAGAGCACACACAGTCACTATCAACATAATGTTTCCGTAACCACTGTTATTTACTGAATTGTGTTGCCCGAAAATTGTATATTATAGCCGTAGCCTCCTCAGACCTCAGAATGTGTATTTGGATATGGCGTCTTTAGACAGGGGATGAAGTTAAAATGAGGTGGGAGTCCAGCTCAGTCCCCAGGGTGTCCCTGCTTGTCCTGGCTGTTCCCCAAAGCATCCCCACAGGCAAGCCTTCCTTGGACCCTTGCTCTGTGGGGCAGGGTCGTGCTCCTCTCCTAGCCCTGACTTTTGGGGTGGGGTCACCCTCACCATCTCTAGCCCCAGCCGGGCCACATGCCCTCTCGTTTCCCTGGCACCCCGGCCTCGCTATGCTCTGTAGGGCACAGCGGCTGCCTTCTCCTGCCCAGCAGGGCTGGGGCCAGCAGGGGCTCCCCTCATTGATGTCACTTCTGGGCCCTGCGTCACTTGGCCTTGGCCTTCCTCCCCGCTCATGACCAGGTGGAGAACAACTTCAGTGGGGCCAACAAGTGCTCCCAAAGTTGGCTTCTCAGATGGCTTCTAGAAATACCACTGGGGTTTCCCTTCTTGGTCCAGCTGATCAGGCACTGAGGACGAGCCTGGAGGTGGCCGTCAGGAGCAGCTGGAGGAGCAGTGGTAGGGCTAGTGGCTCATCTCTCCTCGGGCCTGGACCCGGGCCACACCCCTTCAGCCCAATCCCAGAACTGGGAGCCCTGCTGGAAACAGCTGTCCCTGCTTAGCGTGGCCGCTGACGGGCTGACCTCCTGGCCCAGCAGTCCCCAAGGCGGCCTTTCCACTGGGGCAGGGAGCTCAGCCCAAGGTCCAGAGCCTCGCCACGGTGGTGGGAGCGAGAACCAGGCCACGGGGGCTGCTCAGGTCTCTGAGGGTCACCGCCGGGCTGCAGAGGAAGCGTGAGTTTTCACCTTTGGCTGGGTGCTTGTTCAAGGTGTGCACTCATCTGTTGATTCAATAGGAAGGCACGGAGCAGCTTTCTGTGCCAGGCACCGTGCTGGTTTTGCCCCGGGAGGGGTGAGGACACTGCTGTTCGTGCAGGGACGGATGACTAACCTGAGAGCTGAGGAAGCCCTTTCTCTGGAGGCAAGTGGGTGTCAGATGATGTGGGAGGGAGACACTCATGCACCCCAATAAAACTCCGTCTGAGCAGCTCTTTGTGCCTGCGCTGGGTCCCGGGACAGCCTGTTTGTCTTCCAAGCACATTGGGGGCCAGGCCCAGCCCCACACTGTGTTATCTTTGTTCCCCAGTCCACCATGTGGTTCCTCTACATCATGTTGGGGTGGGAGGGATGTGAAGACAGCTGAGCCAGCGAGGACCGAGCCTCCCACACAATTATCCCACGCTCAGGTACCCCGCCCCAGGTAGCTAGCTCCTGGGCCACTGAAAGGGTTTCTTGAGTGCTGAACACACCAGGGGCCAGCAGGGGTTGCACAGATGTCTCTGTGGGTGAGTCCTAGATCAGCAGAGACCAGCAGATGGGTTGATGCTCCCGGCCCAGAAACAGGGACACCCTGGCCCAAGGCCTGAGTCCCCCATTTCCACAGGACAGGCTCATCAGAACTGTCCACTTCCTCTGCGCCCACACCCATGTGTGGGGAGAAACACACTGTGCCGACTTCCTCACTTCACGGCACCCTCCCTCACGTCCCTGACATTTTCTCTCTGCCTTCTTCTCTCTCCTGTACTGTCTTTGTGCTCGGGTCCCTTTGCCTTGGAAAGGTCATTCCCTCGAAACTACCTCATTATCTTCTTATATTATTTCCCTGTCTCTCCAGGGCCTTTCCCGTCCGCATGAACCCATGCTCTAGGAGCGCCCATATCCCGAAAACAAAAAACAAAACAGAGGCCAGGCGCGGTGGCTCATGCCTGTAATCCCAGCACTTTGGGGGGCCAAGGTGGGTGGGTCATTTGGGGTCAGGAGTTTGAGACCGGCTTGACCAACATGGTGAAATACAAAATTAGCCGGGCGTGGTGGCAGGTGTCTGTAATCCCAGCTACTTGGGAGGCTTCAGCATGAAAATCGCTTAAACCTGGGAGGCAAAGTTTGCAGTGAGCCAAAATTGTGCCATTGCACTCCGGTCTGGGTGACAAGAGTGAAACTCCATCTCAAAACACACACACACACAACGGAAATCTTCCCTCTGAGGCCCCTTTGCCTCAGCAGCTGCTGTTCCATTCTCTGCACTCCTCCATGGTGCGGTGACATCCCACGCACTCCACACTCGCCACGCTCACAAATTCCCACTCTCCACGCTCACCCACTGGGCTCCCCTTGCTTCCACTCCACTAAAACTGCCAGGTCCCCAGTGCTTTGGGAGGTTGAGGCAGGAGGGTCGTTTGAGCCCAGGAGTTCAAGACCAGCCTAGGCAACATTGCAAGACCCCAGCTCTACAAAAAATTTTAAGAAAACTAGCCAGGCATGGTGGCACACACCTGTAGTCCCAGCTACTCGGGAGGCTGAGGCAAGAGGAGCACTTAAGCCCAGGAGTTTGAGCCTGCAGTGAGCTATGGTTGGCCACTATATTCCAGCCTGGGTGACAGCACAAGATCCTTTCAGAGAGAGAGAGAGAGAGAGAGAGGGAGAGAGAGGGAGGAGAGAAAGGAAGGAAGGAAGGAAGGAAGGAAGGAAGGAAGGAAGGAAGGAAGGAAGGAAGGAAGGAAGGAAGGAAGGGGAAGGAAAGGGAAGGGAAGGGAAGGGAAGGGAAGGGAAGGAAAAGGATGGGGAAGAGGAAGGGGAAAGAAAGAAAACTCTGCTCTGGTCGAGGTCTCCAACAGCGTTGGTGTTGTTGAAGCCAGTGGTCACTTCTGTGTCAATGTGCTGGATCCGTCAGCAGCATTTGAATCGTTGGCCGTGTCTCTTCATTGAAATGATCTCCTGGTTTCAGAGAAAACAACCTCCTTACTTTTCTTCTCTCTCTCTGCCCATCTCAGTCTCCTCTGTTGGTTTCCATCAACCTTTATATGTCCTTGTGTGTGTCCAGCTTGGTTACGGGCCTTCTACTATTTTCTAGACCCTTTTGACCTAGATGAGCTCACAGAGGCTTTGAAAACCATCCACCTACTCAGGCCTCCTGCACATGCATCTTCGACTCTGACCTTTCCACTGAGCTACAGGCTCACACCTACTTGTCATCTCCCTCTGGATGTCTACCAGGTATTTCCATATTAACATAGATAAGACAGAACTTTCCATTTCTGTCTCCACCTCAGCCTTTCCTGCCTTGGTAACTGACACCAGCACACACTCTGTCTCTCAAGACTAGAAGGCCTCCTGGAGTTCCCCTTCTCTTCTTAGCCACCTGAGATTCATCACCAGGTCCTGCAAACTCAATTCAGTATGTCCCAAACCCCTTTTTCTTCTCCATCTCAATCACTGCCGTGTTAGTTTGAGCCATCACCTGTCACATCCACAGGGCTGTTGGAGCCTCCCAGTTGTCCCCTGCTTGTTCCCTAAAGTCCATTCTACCCATAACAGTCAGGATGACCTTTAAAAAAAATTTTTTTTTGAGACAGAGTCTTGTTATGTCACTCAGGCTGGAGTGCAATGGAGCAGTCTTGGCTCCCTGCAACCTCTGCCTCCTGGGTTCAAGCAATTCTCCTGCCTCAGGCACCCAAGTAGCTGGGATTACAGGCATGCACCACCACACCCACCTAATTTTTGTATTTTAGTAGAGATGGGGTTTTGCCATGCTGGCCAGGCTGGTCTCGAACTCCTGACTTCGGGCTATCCACCCACCTCAGCCTCCCAAAGTGCTGGGATTACAGGCGTGAGCCACCATGCCTGGCTGATCTTTTAAAATGTTAAAGAAGCTGGATCACTTTCCTACTCTTATTTGAATAAAGCCACAAGTCCTTGCCATGGCCTGCAATTCAGTACCAGGTACCTGCCTCTCTAACTTCAACTTCTCCCCCTCTTCCTCTTTATCTGCCTTTATCCTCTTGCTCAAACTTGGGAAGCGGGAGATACTTCCACCTTAGGGGGAGCTCTCCAGCTTGTCCTTCTGCCTAGAATATTCCTGCTCCAATATGCACACATCTCGGCTCAAACACCAACTCTTAACGAAGAGTCTCTCTCTCACCCTCCAGGCGCTCTTGGCGGCCTCACCCATATTTGTCTGATTGTCAGTGAAATGTGTCCTGAGCATTTGTTTACTTGCTTGTTGTTTCTCCCGCTACTGCGCTGGAAGCTCCATGAGAGCAGAGACCTTCTCTGTCATGTTGCCTGCTGTATTTCCTGAACTGAGGGCCGTGCCTGGCACATTAGCTGGGGCTTAATAAAGCGCTGCTGAAAAAATGAGCAAACCGAGACAGGTAGTGGGGACAGCCCCAGTGGCTCCCAGTCTAGAGAAGTGATGGAGACAAACTGGTATCTACAATAAGCAGCTCCAGAGATACTTTGCTACATGACAGACGAGGCTGCAGGAGCCTTGACGTGACTCTACCGCGCATGCCTGGGAGCCTGTGCAGGGGAAGGTTCCTGGGGAAGTTGTGTCCAAGTTGAGACCTAAAGGATAAGGAGGCAGGTGCAGGGCAAGGAGAGGGTCACGTCCCAGGCAGGGACACTTGAATGAACAAAGAGCCAGCAGAAGTGACAGCACAGTTGGGATTCAGAAAACAGTGTTTACAAACCACCCAGCCTGCCCGACGGGGAAGGCGCATCCCACTTCCTTCTGGAGCCACTTAGAAGAGCGGAGGGGACTCTGCCCAGGCCATCTTGCCTGGGCTGGAGAGGCAGAAACAAAAAGACCCAGGTTTCTGTGGTTGAACAGACAAAGCTGAACTATGGAAGTAAAGGAAGTCCCAGCCCAAGACCATACTGCGAGACCACGGCACCCAGCACAGCGGGCACGGCCAGGTCCATCCATCACATACAAGCCTGGGCTGTGGGGCTCCTGCCAGCCCTGCAGAGACTTGTCCCTGAGCTAGTCCTGACTTGTGAAGGGCCTGTCTTTCTGCTCACTCATCCCTCATTCACTCACCACACACGCAGCCATGCACATCACCTCTGCTCTGCTCACATGTGCACACCTATACCTCCCCTCAGGATCTCAGGTGGGTGCCTGTATCCTCACACACTCACACACTCCACCCCAGGTGATTAACCCAGTGTGCTGGTCCTCACAGCTAGCCTGATGCACTTCTGCTCTGGGAAGCTCCTGAGCTACGCAGGAAGACCACAGAATTTCCAGAAACCATCCCCAACCCCCAATTTATAATATTACAGACAAACCTGTACCAGAAAATGTAATCTGAACTATATACACTACATGATGGGGTTGGTGTGAACAGGCTTCTTAGAAAAGGAGAATTTGAGCTGGATCTTTCTTTTTTTTTCTTGCTCTGTCACCTAGGCCTGGAGGACAGTGGTACAACCATAATTCACTGTAGCCTCTAGTTTCTGGACTCAAGCAATCTTCCACCAAAGCCTCCAAGTATCTGGGACTACAGGCGCACACCACCACGTGCAGCTAATTGTTTTTAATTGTAACAGAGACAAGGTCTTGCTATGTTGCCCAAGCTGGTCTTGAACTCCTGAGCTCCAGTGATCCTCCTGCTTCAATCTCCCCAAGTGCTGAGATTATAGCCACGAACCACTGCTGCGCCCAGCCTGAGCTGAGTCTTGAAGAGAGTCGTAGAATAGTGAAGATGAAGAGAAAAGAGATTTTTTATTCTTATTTTTTTAGAGACAGGGTCTTACTCTGTCACTCAGGCTGGAGTGCAGTAGCACAAGCATGGCTCACTGCAGCCTCGAACTCCTGGGCTCAGGCAATTCTCCTACCTCAGTCACCTGAGTAGCTGGGACTAAAGGTATACACCACCACACCTGGCTAATTTTTTAAGTTTTTGTAGAAACAGGGTCTTACTATGCTGTTCTTGAACTTCTGGGCTCAAGCAATCCTCCTGCCTGGGCCTTCCAAAGTGCTGGGATTACAGGCATGAGCCACTATGCCCAGCCGAGATTTTTTTAAGACAATTAGCTAGGATCCTCAGGCTACAAAAAAGATAACCTACTGGTTCATGGAACTGAAAAGACAGGGTTGGTCTGACTTCAGGCAATGTTGGATCCAGAGGCTAGAATAATGTGAACAGGGTTCTTCCTCTCGCTGTCTCTGTCTCTCTGTCTCTCTCTCTCTCTGTCTCTCTCTCTCTGTCTCTCTCTCTCTCTCTCTCTCTCTCTGTCTCTCATACACACACACACACACACACACACACACATATATTTAGTGGGTTCTCACCAGATGGGAGGCCAGACTGACCTTAGCAATTCAAGTGACAGAAAGTGACTTTCCTGAGAGCTCCAGCAGAAAAGTCTTGAAGGACTATGATTGGCCTAGTCTGAGGTCACATGCCCACTTCTGAACCAATCCATATGGTTGGAGATACGGAGTCTCTGACTGGCTAGGCCTAAGGCAGTGTAAACCACTTCTCAGCAGGCTAGCCCCATCCAAACCACACGGAATGGTTTTCCTAAGAGAAAGGGCTCTGTGGTCAGAAGTGGGTAATGAGTACTAGACAGATAATCAATAGAAGTTAAATGCCCCTGCTTTAAATAATAGTCCTTCCCCTGGTTATAGCACTCCACACTTTTTCCTGCTTCCACATAATTTATCCAGCTTACTTATCAAGAAATAATCTTGAGTCAGGCATGGTTACTGCCTGCATTTCACTATAGGGAAAGGGCACTTCCAGATACTAAACTTGATTTTTCTGATCTACTATAATAGGGGCTGTCTTTGAGCCATCTATTCAAGGACACATGACCTTGGAGCTCCTGGGTAAAGTCTCCTCTAGAGAGTATTGGGGTGGGAGGTGGGAATTAGCTCTGGATGTACTGATGAGGTGCTTTTGGGAGGAGCAAGTTGGAGCATCCCAGGAGGCTGTTCTGTATAGTAGACTGGAGTTTCCCTCTCACGACGGCCACACCACCACCGCCATGCTGAGAGCTGCTTTCACTCTGTGCGTTAAAGTGGCCTGTCAAGGTGCGTCCATTCAAAGAACAGTGGAGCCAAAGCCCCACTGTTCAGGTTTAGCCTTTAAGAGGAAAGGTAGGCTGGGCGTGATGGGTTGTTGTAATCACAGTATTCTGGGAGGCTGCGGTAGAAGGATTGCTCAAGGCCAGGAATTTGAGAACAGCCTGGAAAACATAGTGAGACCCTATCTCTACAAAAAATTTAAAAATTTTCCAGGCATAGTGGTACATACCTGTGGTCCCAGCTACTCTGGAGGCTGAGGTTGGGGGATCACTTGAGCCCAGGAGATCAAGGTGGCAATAAGTCATAATCATGCCACTGCACTCCAGCCTGGATGACAAAGTGAGACCCTGTCTCTAAAAAAACAAACAAACAAAGCAAAATGGGAGCTTCTATTAATGCTTCTTCTTTCTTTCACTTGGAGAACCCTAAGTCACTGTGAAAGCTTTCTGTCCACCCTGCTGAAGAGAGGCCACATAAAGAGGAGAAGAGGTCCACTGATTCAGCATTTTAGTTGAGCTTCCAGCAGACTCCAGCCTCAGGCTTTATCTGGATGCACCTACATGACAGTCTCCTAAGCAAGACCAGCAGAAGAACCACCCAGCTGATCCCAGTCAACCCACAGAACCATGAGAGAGACAATAAAATGGTGGTTGTTTTAAAGCCACTGAGCTTTGGAATGGTTTGTAATACAATGATAGATAACAAAAGCAATCTCCCTGCTGGTGAGGCTGGCTGGCATTCCTGAGCCTTGTGCCACCTTCCTCCCAGCCCCCAAGAATTGACACTGTTAAGTCAGGTCTTGGCTAATGGCCAAGTTAATAATCAAGTTAATAACCATTCCAAAGAGGCAGGCCAATTTTTTTTTCGCTACTTTAGGTGCGTACTATATCTGGCATTTCTCCCCATGTTATCCCTCCCCACCCTCCCCTCCTTCCCCACCCCCTGCTCTCTCTCCCCTACCCCTGCCAACTGCCCCCAGTGTGTGACACTCCTCTCCCTGAGTCCACATGTTCTCATTGTTCAACACCCACCTATGAGTGAGAACATGCGGTGTTTGGCTTTCTGTTCTTGTGTCAGTTTGCTGAGAATGATGGTTTCCAGATTCATCCTAGTTCCTACAAGGGACATGAACTCATCGTTTTTTATGGCTGCATAGTATTCCATGATGTATATGTACCACATTTTCTTTGTTCAGTCTATCATTGATGGGCATTTGGGTTGGTTCTAGGTCTTTGCTATTGTACACAGGGCTGCAATGAACATATGTGTGCATGTGTCTCTATAGCAGAATGATTTATAGTTCTTTGGGTATATACCCAGTAAAGGGATTGCTGGGTCAAATGAAATTTCTATTTCTAGAACCTTGAGAAATCGCCACACTGTCTTCCACAATGGTTGATGATTCTGATACCAAAAACAGGCAGAGACTCAAATAAAAAAGAAAACTTCAGGCCAATATCCATGATGAACATCGACGTAAAAGTCTTCAATAAAATACTGGCAAACAGATTGCAACAGCACATCAAGAAGCTTAGCCATCATGGTCAAGTCAGCTTCATCCCGGGGATGCAAGGCTGGTTCAACATATGCAAATCCATAAATGTAATCCATTACGTAAATGGAACCAAATACAAAAACCACATGATTATCTCAATAGATACAGAGATGGCCTTCAACAAAATTCAACAGCCTTAATACTAAAAACTCTCAATAAACTAGGTATTGATGGAACATATCATAAAATGATAAAAGCTATTTATGACAAACCTACAGCCAATATCATACTGAACAGGAAAAAGCTGGAAGCATTCCCTTTGAAATCAGGCACTAGACAAGGATGCCCTCTCTCACCACTCCTATTCAACATAGTACTAGAAGTTCTAGCCAGAGCAATCAGGCAAGAAAAAGAAATAAAGGATATTCCAATAGGAAAGGAGAAAGTCAAGCTGTCTCTATTTGCAAATGACATGATTGTATATCTAGAAGACCCCATTGTCTCAGCCCAAAATCTTCTCAAACTGATAAGCAACTTCAGCAAAGTCTCAGGATACAAAATCAATGTGCAGAAATCACAAGCATTGCCGTACACCAATAACAGACAAACAGAGAGCCAAATCAAGAGTTAACTCCCATTCACAATTGCTACAAAGAGAATAAAATACCTAGGAATACAACTAACAAAGGATGTAAAGGACCTCTTCAAGGAGAACTACAAACCACTGCTCAACGAAATAAGAGAGGACACAAACAGATGGAAAAACATTCCATGCTCATGGTTAGGAAGGATCAATATTGTGAAAACAGGCAGGCCAGTTTTTAGGACAAATACAGGAAGGGTACATACTTCCTGTCTAATCCTAGTCCTGAGATTCCAGAAGACACAAAAACCCAGTTCCCACAGGGCTGGAGATGAAGGCAGAGGGGCTGACTGGGTACCCAGCTCCATCTCTGAGTGCTGACCCCAAGCAGCACCTGGTTAGGCTACGCTGTCTTTCAAGTATCCTTGCATGGCCCTGAGATTGAAACCTGTGTTATAACAGAATAGTTCATCCAGCTCCCAGCATGGCTCATGGGAGAAGCAGGTCAACTGAGCATAGCTCTGCCCTTGTGGCCAAGTCTAGATTCCCACAATCCTGACTCTCATCTGTTGGCAGGCCTGAACCCACCCCTCCAACTGTAATCACTTCTTCTCTGCTCTGGGGAACATTCCCTTCTCTTTCTCCCAGATCCCCAGGGTCACAGGACAACTGTCATATGCAGCCTGTAGTCACTGAAATGATTGTCCCACTACTGGGCCATGAGCTTCTAGAGAGCAGACTCAGGCCTCATTCTAATACATTCATTCATAAATTTATTCAGGCCTTCATTCACTCAACAGCGTACTCCATGCCAGGTTCTATGTTAGGGGTGGAGGACATAAAGCTAAAAACTAATGCCCCTGCAGTGCAGTCATATTTGGTCCAGATGGACAGGCTTGGAACTCAGCAATGATGACACAGTAATATCATTGCTAGGATGGAGGTGTGTACGCAAGGTGGTGAGGGCACAGAGAGTGCCAAGTCAGCCCTGGGAGGGGGCGACAGGCAAAATTCCTCAGTGACCATTCTAGGCTGGACTCTGGTCTAAGCATTGCATTTATTCATTATTCATTTATTCATATTTTCATTATTTTGAGGTGCTTTATAAAAATAATTATTTTCAAATAGGTAAATGTAGACAAATTATACAAAATTCAGAGGGTGCTAATGTCACTCTATGAGCATTTCCAGAGGAGCATGCCCTTTTCCAAAATTTCTGCCTTCCAGACATTTTATATAAATGGTTATATGATATTCTGTATTTTTTAAATTTAATATATCATGCAGTTCATACCATGTAACTATAAAGATATTTCATTCTTAGGCTGGGCATAGTAGCTCATATCTATAATCCCAGCACTTTGGAGGCCAACACTGGTGAATTGTCTGAGATCAGGAGTTCGAGGCCAGCCTGGGCAACACTGTGAAACTCCATCTGTATTAAAATACAAAAACAAAAATAAAAATTAGCCCAGCATGATGGTGCATGCCTGTAATCCCAGCTACTCAAGAGGCTGAGACATGAGAATTGCTTGAACCTGGGAGGCAGCGGTTACAGTGGCTGGGATCACGCGTCTGCACTTCAGCCTGTGCAGCAGAGCGAGACTCTGTCTCGCAAAAAAAAAAAAAGAGAGAGAGAGAGAGATTTTATTCTTGGTTAACGATACTATGACTTTATAGTATCGCAGTGTTCCATTATAGGAATGTCCTGTAATTTGTTTAACCAATTGCCTATTAATGAGTATTTATGCTTTTTCTAACTGTCCGCTACTAATACAAATAATGCCACAGTAAATAATCTTGTGCATAAATTATTTTGAACAAGTGACATATGTTTATAGAATAAATGCATAAAGCAGAATTACTAGAATAGGCACGGGTCAAGAAAAGTTGCATTTAATTTTTTTTAATTTTTAAAACATTTTTAATTTTATTTTTATCTTTGAAGAGATGGGGTCTCACTATGTTGCCCAAGCTGGCTTCAAATTCCTGGCTTCAAATGATCCACCCACCTCAGCCTCTCAAGTTGCTGCTATTATATGCATGAGCTACTGCGCCTGGCCAAAGGTATATTTTAATTTTTAACTGCCTTGCATGTAACATTCAGCTCTCAAAAACACATGGCTCAACTTTAGAACGCTTTCTCTCATCTATCAGCAGAGACTTCTGCCCTGACATAAAGACCCAGGCCAGCAGAAAAGAAGGAAAACAATACTTCATTTTAAAATGCTTTTATTTTCCTCCTTTATCTTTTAAATACAAATATAAATTTAATAATTTACTATTTATATAAATTTAAATTTATTTAATATAACCTGTGTATCATATTTTATATAAAGTATATTTACATATTATGGATTTATATAGTTTATATCTGTCTCAGAAAATTTAAATTTGAATATAAAATTGGCCAGGGGAGCATGTGGCCTGGGGCTTTGGATAAAGTATATCTGAGAATGAGTGTAAGCTCCCTGGTATGGGGCTGAAAAACGGAGGGTAGGAAACCTGGCCCGGGTTTGTTTGAGTCCTGGATAAACCATTGCCTGAAGTCTACCCTAGGGTTGTTCAGGTTCATAAGCCAATATATACTGTTTTTGCTTAAGCCAGTGTGGGCTAGGTTTTTTGTCTCTTGCCTAGGGAGGAGCCCTGACTGCCCCACCCAGCTGGCGGGCAGCAGGGCTGCACTCACTGCAGGGCTGACTAGCACCAGGGTCTGTGCAGCTGAAGAAGAATTTATTGATGTCAGACCTGAAGGATCAGGAGGAGACAACAAGGCAGACTAGAAGGGAGAGAAGATGCCCAGACAGAGAAAGATCCAGGTGAAATGGGTGGTGTTCAGAGCTGCTGGTGATTCAGAGCGGCCGGAGGGGATTCAGAGTGGCTGGAGATTGCATGAAGGATGCAGGGTGCACACAACAGGTGCTGTGGTTTGCAATCTTCATCTTTCGGATGAAGTGACCAGGGTTTTGCCTCGGCTGTGATCACAGGTGTGACTGAGAATTTGGTTGGCAGCGTGCCCTGTGCCTCCCCACCCAGGGTTCAGTCCTCCAAGCCCCAACCCCTGTCTCCCTCGCCTGGTTGCCCCAAAGTGGGGTCACTGTTGGAGACTGACATCAGCAATGCCCCTGGGCCACACCTCGGGCTCCTGGGACAGCCAAGGTGAGAAGCCTCTCCCCGGCCCCATGAGGAAGGAGAAGGCCAATGAGGAGAAAGGCCACAGGCATGCTAGAACCCCTTGTGTGTGTGTGTGCACGCGTGTGTGTGTGCGTGTGTGTGTGCGTGTGCATGTGTGCGTGTGTGTGGAGAAAGGCCACAGGCATGCTAGAACCCCTTGTGCGTGTGTGTGTGTGTGTGTGTGTGCGTGTGTGTGTGCGGAGAAAGGCCACAGGCATGCTAGAACCCCTTGTGCGTGTGTGTGTGTGTGCGCGTGTGTGTGTGCGGAGAAAGGCCACAGGCATGCTAGAACCCCTCGTGTGTGTGTGTGTGTGTGTGCGCGCATATGTGTGTGTGTGTGTGTGGTCGGTGCGAGTGCACATGCATAGCTGTGCACACATAGGAAGTCAATTGCCCTTTCCTAGCCGAGCCATTGGAAACATTCCCCAGAATTTACTATTCTCCCAAGTCATTACCTTATCTCAGGTGGCCCTTGCAGCCTTTGGCACCATAGCTGGGTGAGGCCGGAAGGAAAAAACAAGGGCAGGGGAGAAGAGGAATTTGCCCTCTGCTGTGTCTGGGCTCTCAGTCATGTGCCTTCCCACACTGCTACTAGCCAGGTCCAGGCCATGTCACTTTCTGCTGCACCTACATTGATATTGCTCCTTAATGTCACTGTGCCCCAGCCACTTCCCACTACAACATCTTCCACAGCAGGGATCCCCCGAAATGCTGCTCTCCTATTACTCCTGTCTCACCTGGGCTGCCTTGGGCTAGGGCACATTCTTTTCTGTGACTTGGAAGGCCCTGTGCATCCTCTGCCTACCTGTCTACCCCCATCTGTCCCCACTTCCTTCCCGACCCCAGGCCCCAGACACATTGGCCACAGCCCTTCCCTGAAAGCACCAGGGCCTGGGTATTAATTCCTGTTGTTGCTGCAGCAAGCTGCCTCAGAATTAGGGGTCCGAAACATAGATTTATTACTTCACAGTTCTGGAGGTCAGGAGTCCAAACATGGGTCTTAAAGGATGAAAGCCAAGGTGGCAGCAGGGCTGCATTCCTTCTGGAGCTTCCGAGAAAGAATCCACTGGCTTGCCTTTCCCAGCTTCAAAAAGCCTCCTGATTCCTTGGTTCCTGGCCCTCCCTGCATCTGCAAAGCCACCGAGGAGCATCTTCGAATCTTCCTGACCTCTGCTCCTGTCATCACATCTCTCTCTGACACTGACCTCTCTCTCCGCCTCCCTCTTAGAAGGGTCATGGTGATCACTCAGGGCTAGCTTAGATCATCCAGGAGACGCGCTCCGTCTCAAGGTCCTTCATCACAGCCACAAGCCGATGCTCAGGGTCCGGGGATTAGGGCTTAGACATCAAGACCATTCTCTGCTGCCACAGAGCACGCCAAGCTTCACATGTGCAGGCCTCTCTGTCACTGTCTACATTTGCCCAGAGGGGGCACCTCTGTCTAATTTGCAGAGGTACCAGACGTAGGCCAGTGGACTACCTGCCTGAAACACTCCTTTCTTCCCTTCCTCCACCTGGCCAAGAGCTTCTCATTCTTCAAGCCCCAGCTGAGTCCAGGACACTTTACCTTTCCCTGTTTTCTCTGAACACCCCCAGCTGGGTGAGTCACATTCCTCTAGGCTCCCGCTCTATCCCATGCTTTCTGTATCCTGGCCTGAACCGCAGAACATTGATATTGTCTGTCTGTGAGCCAGCCTGGGCCAGATCAGAACCGGGCCCAGACGTCCTCACCTGGGACCCAGCTCTTCCCCAGTGAGGCAGCAGCCCCAGGTCCTACCATCTCTGCTCCCAGGCAGACACCTCCTCTGGAGTCTTCCAGTTCATGTCTGTCTCTGCTGTGTGTAGGCCTCACACGGAGCCATGTGGCTTCTGTGAGGAAGACAGAAATGAAGGCGATGAGGGTGTTGAGTTTGAGGCATCCAAGCCACACGGAGGGAAGCTGGCATTTGAGAAGAGGGGGCTGGCGAGAAATTCCTGCTCTCAGGAAGTGGCTGGGGGACTTTCAGAAAAGGAATATTTGAGGTTTTCAAGTTAAAGTGGCAGCTTAAATACACATCTAATTGCATTTTTCCCCAAATCTCACTAGAACAACAATAGAGAGCTTTAAAAGGAAGACATAAAACCACAAAAATGAGGGAAAGAGGAGAAAACAGCAGCAAAACCTGGGAAGCCAGCAGACGAGCATTCCCCAGCGTAGATGGAGAAAGCCATTTCCTAGGCCAGCAGTGGGGAGAGTTGAGAATTAAAACCATTTAGAAGCAGGATGCTTGGAAGGCTTAGGAGCTGGCTCTAGAGGGAACCTCTACAAGCTGGGTAAAGAAGGAAGTTAAAATAAGGATGGGTTGAAAGTAAAAGTGAAACACTCTTGGAAGTAAAAAACGCGGCAGCCACAGTAGAAGGTGTATTAGGCCATCCTCACATTGCTATAAAGAAACACCTGGGAGGCCGAGGTGGGTGGATCACGAGGTCAAGAGATCGAGACCATCCTGGCCAACATGGTGAAACTCCGTCTCTACTAAAAGAAATACAAAAATTAGCTGGGCATGGTGGCCTGCACCTATAGTCCCAGCTACTCAGGAGGCTGAGGCAGGAGAATTGCTTGAATCTGGGAGGTGGAGGTTGCAGTGAGCCGATATTGCACCACTGCACTCCAGCCTAGCACCTGGCGACAGAGCAAGACTCTGTCACAAAAAAAAAAAAAAAAAAAGAAAAAAGAAATGTCTGAGACTAGGCAATTTATAAGAAAAGAGGTTTAATTGGCTCATGGTTCTGCAGGCTGTACAGGAGGCAGAGCTGCAGGATCTGCTTCTGGGGAGGCCCCAGGAAGCTCCCAATCATGGAGGAAGGTAAAGTTGGAGCCAGCTCTAGATCACAGAGCCAGAGCAGGAGCAAGAGCGAGAAGGAGGAGGTGCCACACACTTTAAACAACCAGATCTCGCGAGAACTCACTCACTGTTGTAAGAATAGCACCAAGAGGCTGGCGCTAAGCCATCCATGAGAAATCCGCCCCCATGATCTAATCACCTCTCACCAGGCCCTACCTCCAAAACTGGGATCAAAATTCAACATGAGATTTGGACGGAGACACAGACCCAAACCATATCAGAAGGTTTGCAAGATAAAGTTGAAGAAATCTCCTAGAAATCATGAAGAAGAAAAGAAAAACAGATGGAAAGTGGGAGAGAAAAGATTTAAAATATTGGAGGATTAGCCTAGGAGATCTAATATGGAAATAACAGAAATTACAGAGAAGAAAGAGCCAGGCAAGGGATGCAAACAGGCCCATGCCAAGCATATATTTGTGAAATTTCAGACAGCTGGGGACAACGGAATTCCACAAGCTTTAAGATGGGGCAGAAAACAGGTCAGGGGCAAAGGATGGGCATTCCGATTGGTTCTGATCACTCTTCCGCAGTGCTGGCACACAGGAAGACAGCAAAGGCAAACCCGAAATGATGGAGGGACATGCTTTCCAAGCTGACTCTTCTGTCCAGTCAAATACCAATTACATATGCAACTAAAGACACTTTTAGGCGTGCAATATTGCAAGAAAATGTCCTCCTACGCAGCATTTCTCAAGCTCCTGAAGAATGTGCTCCTTCAAACTGAGAGTTAACGGAAGGGAAGACACAGGACATAGGAACAGGGACAGCCAGCACAGACAAGAGGCAAGGGGCAGGCCCCAGGAGGGTGGTGTGGGAGGACAGGGCTGCACCAGACAGGGAGGGCAGTTGGTCCCGGTGGGAGTGGCACAACACCAGCAAGAGGCGCATGGAGGGCTGTCACTGGGTCACTGCCACTAGACAGTCTTTCCAACCCGAGGACAGGAGGCTGTGGTGAGCCAGCCCCGGTTTTGATTTGCCCTTGCCTTGTCTCGACCATGTGCTGTGCAGTCGGTGCCCACGCCTCCTTGCCTGCTGCCACCCCCACGGCAGTGTGATCTGCCTGCTCCTGAGAACTGGATGTGGGCCACAGTGAGCTTAGAAGGAAAAAATGCCAAGCAGCTCTCTCCTCTTGCCAGGTGTCCGGTCTCTGGCCCACATCACAGCCCTGCCCGATGCCTCAGCTACAGGGAGCCTGTTTCCCCAGGTTCACACGTGGCCTGGTCCAGGAATGTCCCCAGAAAGGACTTTTGTAAACTGAGGGATGCTAAAGCTGGACTATTGCCCAGGGGCTCTGCTCAGCTTACCTTCTCTAAGTCTTCAACTGACAGGAGTAGCCTTTTCCTTTTGTGAAAGGTTTGCTTCTCAATTTTTCTTTTCCTTTTCTTTTTTTTTTTTTGAGACAGGGTCTTGCTCTGTTGCCCAGGCTGGAGTGAGAGTGCAATCTCAGCTCACTGCAGCCTCAATCTCCTGGGCCCAAGCGATTCTCCCACCTCAGCCTCCTGAGTAGCTAGGTCTACAGGCACACACCACCATGCCTGGCTAATTTTTGTATTTGCAAGAGAGACAGGATCTTGCTGTGTTGCCCAGGCTCTTCTTGAATTCCTGGGCTCAAGGAATCTGCCCTCATCAGCTTTCCAAGGTCCTGGGATTACAGGCATGAGCCACTGTGCTGGCTACTCAGTTTTTCAATATTACCTCTGACTGTCCCCTTCTCTGCACCCAAATGCAGAGCTCCTCCTCACCCTTGTCCACCCTGTACTGCACCCAGGAGGCTGACTTTATAGACACCTGTGCATTGGGTTCTCCTGAAACCCATTGGCTCAGCCAATGGGAAGTACTCACAGGCTATGGGAGGAAGGAGAGCAGTGAGATCCCACATCTGCTGGCCCCTGCCTGGCCCATCTCACCCTCTATTCAAGGCCAGTGTGGGCCCTCTCCTAGGGCTACGGCTCTCCCTTCAGGTCTAAGGGTAGCAGTGATTCCCACTGTTACCAGCCCTAGGCGTCCTCACCATCCTCCCTTTGGTTTCCCTTAACTCTGCTCACACCCTTGTAAATAGTTCCTTCCCCAAACTCTCCTCAGTTCCCTGTTTGTGCGAGCTGCTTCCTGCAAGAGTGCTGACAGATACAAATGCTGCAGGGTATGCTATCTGGGGGGGCGTAGACGGGTGGAAAAGCTAAGGAAGAGGAAGGCAAGCTGGGGAAAAGGAGGACGATAGGATGGGGGGAGGCACAATGAAGGCTTCTTATGGCCGGGCACAGTGGTTCATGCCTGTAATCCCAGCACTTTGGGAGGCCGAGGCAGGCGGATCACTTGAGGTCAGGAGTTCGAAACCAGCCTGGCCAAGATGGTGAAACCCTCATCTCTACTAAAAATACAGAAAAATTAGCCAGACGTGGTGTTGCACACCTGTAATCCTAACTACTTGGGGGGTTAAGGTGGGAGGATCGCTTGAACCCTGGAGGCAGAGGCTACAGTGAGCTAAGATTGCAATACTGCACTCCAGCCTTGGTGACAGAGTGAGACTCCATATAAAGAAAAAAAAAAAGGCTTGTTAGATATTAGTACTACCATATTTAATGGGCACATGGTGTTCCTTTTCAGATGATTCACTCTGTTGTACTTGTTTTATACACTCTTCTGAACATATGAAATGTGTCACTGTAAAGACTGTTTACAGCGGGGCACACGGAGGCTCCTGGAGTGCTGGCAGCAGCCTAGTTCTGGAGTTGGGTGACTGTTACATAGGTATTCACTTTATAACGATTTGCTAAAGTGTACATTTCTGTTTCATGCACTTTTCTGTGTGATATATTCTACAATAAAAATTTTAAAAGAAAAAAGAGATTGTCTACTGTGCTATTCTAGAGTATCATTCACTACACTTTCTGATTCCCAGATTTCAACACACAGCCTTGCACTGGTGTCCCTTAGGGAAGAAAGGACCTCGGGGTTGTCTGGGGAGGGTGGTCTAGTACAGAAATCAAGGAGAAGAGAAGAGAAACTTCAAGCAGAAGCACAGCAATGAACAGAGAAGAGACCTGAATAAAAGTCACTGTCCCCTAGACCCCCTGAAGACATGGGAAAGGAAAACATCCTGGAGTCTTCACCTCATATGAGATAGGGACCCAAGGAATTCCTGCAAATACTACACAAAAGTATAATCCCGTGATGTTGCAGAATTTGAAGCCACCCTAACAGCTCAGATGTGGGTTATGCCCAGAGCGAGCAGGATGCTGGGTGTGGGCACATTTATAAGTGCCCAGGTGGCGTGAAGGGTTAAGAACTGCCACTCTTTGCTATGATTCCTTTTCCCATCCCCTCTGCCCAGTGAGTTTTTCTAAGAGTGGTAGGGCCTTGGGGGGAGGGGAGGTAAATCGCAAACAACACAATTCACTCCATATAGTTTGCACAGAAAAGCAAGTTAAGAAAAGACATTTTGAAGCTTATAGATTTCCCAGGAGGCCAAAGAGTCAGACTGGGATGCCATGGAGCTAAGAATGATACCCAAGCCGCACAGCAGAGGCAGCCCTTGAAGACAGGGTGGCACCCCTCACCACAGAAAGCCCTGCTCCAGTGTGACCCCAGAACTCTGCCACCCTTGTCCTGAAGGGCCAGAGGCCTCTGCCACCCCAGTCTCTGCAGAGGACCCCCTACAAGTCTTACGCAGGGACATCTGAACAGCAGAGCTTGGTCGCAATGATTGCCCCCTGAGGCTGGGGAGTGAGTTCTGGCTTCTACCTTGACTGGGACGGACTCAAAATGTGGAAAATTCTCCCGTTTAGGAATTGTGAGCAAAAGATGCAGGGAGGCCAGATATTTGCTGTGGAGAGGATCGAGGGGAAGAACTGGGTGGAGTTCATTCTCAAGCCTGAGGCGGCTGCCAGAAAAGCAGGACTGGAGGGGGCCCAGCTGGGTTAGGGTGCAGTGGATGGGGCCTGACCCCTGTCCCACCCATACATCCTGCCTGGATGCCAGCTCCCACCCTGGGCCGTGGCTCTAAGACCACCCTGAATAATCCATGTGCTGGCAGCCCTGCCCCCTTCACTAAATCATCCACTCCTCATCCCCAGGAACCAGGACCATGTGGTCCACATACCCCGTCTCACCTGTTGCCCCTTTCCTCACTGCCTGAGTCCTTAGGGCCCAGAAAGCCTCACCCAAGTCCTAGCCAAGGGACCACAGGTGGAGGACAGTGACACCTGGAGCAGCTGATGGAGGCTCTGGGGGCAGTTCAGAAGAAAGGCCTTTTCTTTTTCTTTTTCTTTCTTTTTCTTTGAGACAGGGTCGCTCGACCTCGGCCCAATGCAACCTCCGCCTCCCAGGTTCAAGTGATTCTCGTGCCTCAGCCCCCTCAGGTAGGTGGGACTACAGGTGGGTGCCAACACGCCTGGCTAATTTTTGTATTTTTTGGTAGAGGCAGGGTTTCACCACGTTGGCCAGGCTGGTCTTGAACTTCCGACCTCAAGTGTTTCTCCCACCTTGGCCTCCCCAAGTGCTGTGATTGCAGACCTGAGCCACCCACCTGGCCCCGGAAAGGCTTTTTCTATGCCACAGAGAAGCTGGTCTCCGGATCACAGAAGCATTGGCCGCCGGTTCCAGCAGGGGGCAGCTCTCAATGACAGCTGAAGGGCATTGCAGGCATTGCAGAGCCAGATGTGCACAAGGCTCTTAGGAACTGCGCTCTGCCTCCCCTGAAGTCTGTCTGAACCTGGGGCATCACCATCTCACTGGGCTGGGGCTTTGATGCTTCAGGCCCAGAGAAAGAGACTTGGTAGAGGGGAGGAGGAAGGAGATGCAGCCTTCCAGGAAGCAGAAATGTTCAAGGACTCTTGAAGGAACCTCCAGAAAACAAGGAGAGGCAGGAATTCCCTGTGGTCACTTCTAGCTCTAAGTCTCACCTGTGAAATAAAGCGTCTTCCTGGTCCCAGTGCAGACGGTCCTGGGGGGAAGCAGGAGAGGAGAGAACCAGCTTCTGTTCTCCTGTGTGCCCCAACTTCCCCAGCCCACCAGGGCCAGGACAGGGGTGCTGGCAGCCTCTCCCCATTAACCACACCCTGCATGCTGAGGCAGGCAGGCTAGGGGCTGAGGAGACACTCCTTCCCTGCATTTCAGGGACATGGTGCCTTGGGCCAGGCTGGAGAGGCTGCAGAGCCTGGCAGGAGCCCCGTGAAACTGGCCCTGCAGGGAGGCGGGGGCAGTGGGGATGGATGAACTCATTCCTTCCTCGGCTCAGGCTGCTCTGATCGTAAAACTGTGGACGCTGAGCAAATGGCCCCAGGTGTGTGCTCTCCCAGTTTCGCTAGGATACTAGTCAGGAACTGCAAGAGGCTGACCTGGTTTCGGTGGAGCAGTTCCCACTCTGGGCGCGACGTGGCTCCGCTGCCTCCACACTTCCCCCCCCCCACCCCCTTTAGGAGGGCCGGGCCTTTATCAAAGCCTGAAAGAGGCTCAGCAAGACTGCAAAGGGGTGCTCTCAGAGGTATCCCAGAAAAAGTCCCTTCTCCAGAGAGAGGCTCTGCGGAGAGGCCTAGGTACCTAGAGAGGGGCCAGCACCCAGAACCCAGCACCCAGCACCCAGAACCCACCTCCTGCTCGCAGCCCCCTTGAGTTTACTCCACAAAGATCTAGACTCGGAGCAGGCAGGACCCTTCGAGTCTGCTCATCACTAACACCACTTCATTTTACAGATGGGGAAACTGAGACCCAAATTGAAGGGAGCAGTCGCCGAGTCAGCCGGTGACAGAGCTGGGGCTTCACTCCCACTTCTGGATTCTCAGCTCCCATCCTTGTCCCTCTGCCTTTTATGGAGCAGCATGGAAGGAATCAAAAACAGGCAGAGGACTCCCGGGCAGCTCTGGGCCGCTGTGAGCGAACACTAGGTGCAGTGCCTCAGGCTGCGGCTCTCCAGGCCCACACACACCTGCTCCTGACGCTCCCAGTCTGTGCTGCCGGGGGTCTTCCCTCCCAACCCTCCCCAAGGTCCAGTGAGTGCCTCAGTTCCTCCAGCTGCCCCTCCTCCAGCGGGAGCTCACATTAGACGCACCAGGGCAGCTGAGGAGAGCGCTTTCAATTCAACTGGAGAGAGATCCACCCTCTCCAGGCTATGGGAGAGCTTTCAGCCCTCGTCCTCAGGCCCTGGAGGTTGTGGGCAGGTTAACTGGGTACTCTGAGAAGGGCTCCGCTTCCCTCAAAGGAATTCACCAGGCCTGCCCAACTGGGTTCCCTCAAGGCCTTTGACCTTCAGAATCCCAAGATTCACCCACCTCCTCCAGAAGAAGGTGGGGGAAGGGGAGGCTCTGGAGACCCATAAACCAGGGCCTGACTCCTAACTGGCCACCTCATAGCTTTGTGACCTTGAGCGAGTGGCCTGGTCTTCCTGAGGGAGTGTTCCCAAGCTTCTCCCCTGTATGGTTTTAGTGCGGGCTGGAGATGAGGCTATCAATTCTTGGTGGCTGTTACTATTAAAGCTGGCCAGGATGTCCCTTCTGACCCTCACCCCTCCAGTTCCCATAGAGCTGTGCCTTGTAGCTATCACAGTCCTGTGTATGGGGTCAGGCTCTGGCCAGCCTCCCTGCCAACCCCTTCTGGGCAGGGTGGCTCACGCTTGTAATCCCAGCACTCTGGGAGGCCAAGGTGGGCGGATCACTTGAGGTCAGGAGTTCGAGACCAGCCTGACCAAACATGAAGAAACCCCATCTCTACTGAAAATAGAAAATTAGCTGGGCATGGTGGCACATGCCTGTAATCCCAAGTTGGGAGGCTGAGGCAGGAGAATTGATTGAACCTGGGAAGCAGAAGTTGCAGTCAGGCGAGATTGCGCTATTGCACTCCAGCCTGGGCAACAAGAGCGAAACTCTTGGCTGATTCATTTTCTCCCAAAACATTGATCACACTGGTGGATGGACAAACTGCAGGGCACCCGTGTGATGGAATGACCTCAGCGATAAGAAGAACAAAATAGTAGTACAGTGAACGACATAGACGACCCGCAAAGCACTGTGCTGAAGTTCAGCAGCAAAATGAAAGCAGACTAACTCAAAAGGCTGCAGGCTCTGCCGCTCCATGTGCCTGAACTCCAGGGAGGGCCACGCAGTAGCTGGAAAGCAGGTCAGGGCTTGCCTGCGGTGGGAAGTGGGAGCAGGGATTGATTGCAACGGGGAATGAGGGTGTTTTATGGGGGGGATAAAAAAAATCAATGACTCGTTTGCTGGTAGGTAGGTAGGTAGCTATTTCCATTTGGCAGAGCTTATCAAGCTGTATGCTTAAAATAAGCAAATTCGATAGTACACAAACTACACTGTAATGAAGCTGGCAGGGTAAAGACCTTCCCATTTGGAAATTATGATCTGGAAAGTGACTGATATTGACTGGCCATGTACACAAGAGAAGAGTTATCTCCCTGGGAAACTTTTAAGAAATGCTCAGTTCTTAAAAGAAATGAGAAATTGAGTGACCAGAGAAAATGAGGGAGCATTTGAAGAGAAACGGTACCAGGGCATCATAGAAGAGCCGGCTTGAAATAGACCAGAGAGTGGACTCAAGTCTTGGTGTATTTGTATGCTGCCTGAACTACCTGACCTTGGTCCCTTGTCTGATATCCTCTTTGTCCCTGGCTCTACCTGAAAAGAAGCTCACTCATCTTTCATAAATCGTAAAAAGGCTATCCTTTAATGAGATGACATTTTCTTTTTCCTGGCGCAGAATTCGGAAGGCGCCCAGCCCCTCTTGAGCCACCAGGCTCTTCTGCAGTGGAGTTTCTCTCCTCTGCTTGCTTCCAGAGCCTTCTGCAGGCTACCAAGACAGCTTTCTCACATTCCTCTGGGCCTGGGCCTTCTGCTCTCTGCTGCTGCCCTCTCTGTCCCTGACCCTCCTCCGTCTCCAGAATGACAGCATCTCCCAGCAGCTTTTGCTTTGGAGTGCTGGCTACTCAATTCCAGGTCAGCTTCTGAGGGCAGAAGGCTTGTCCCATTTTCTTCCCTTCCCTCTGCCCTCTCTCTTAGAAGCCCAGTGTGGGGTCCTCTCCCGGTGTTTTAGGATAAACGCGCACATTCACAAATGCAGCCACTCACTCTGTGGCTCACTCACACTCTTCAAGAGAGAGGCCCAGCTCAAAGGGAATTTATAGTGGACCCCAAAGGGAATTTACTGGGCCACGTTCCTGAGAAGCCCAGGACGTGTCAGCTAGGTTGAGACACAGCTGGATTCAGGATTGACAATCTCTTTTCCTGCCTCTCTCTCTCTCTCTCTCTTTCTCTCTCTGTCTCTCCTCTGTCTCAATGTCTTCTTCCCTCCCTCTCCTCCCTTCCCCTTCTCCCTAATGTCTTTCTATCTCTAAGTATCCCCTGAGTACACTTCCTCACTCTTCCTTTAGCCTGAAAACAAAAGAACAAGGCATAAGAAATCCCTCATGCAAATGGACATCCCTGACTGAGGAAGTCCAAGACATCCAAAGCACAGCCTATCATTTTACCTGTTCTTTCCAGTGTATATAGCTGACTTTTCTGCTAGACTTGCCTTGTGTCCTCAAGGTGCCCGGCACAGGCCCAGGTACATGACAGCCCCCAGCCCCACCCCAGATAGGATGTGACGCTTGATTGGAGTGAGGTCAGAGTGGGGAGGGGAAGAATTAGGGTCAGGGATGGGTCAAGCCTGGGGAGGGGCTGAGGGGAGGATCCTTTTATGAGATGGAGTCTCACTGTGTCACCCAGGCTGGAGTGCAACGGCGTAATCTCGGCTCGCTGCAACCTCCGCCTCCTGGGTCCAAGTGATTCTCCTGCCTCCGCCTCCCAAGCAGCTGGGATTACAGGAGCCCACCACCACACCTGGCTAATTTTTGTATTTTTAGTAGAGGCAGGGTTTCGCCATGTTGGCCAGGCTGGTTTCGAACTCCTGACCCCAGGTGATGGGAAGATCCTTTTGAGCTGTTGATTCCCTCCTGGTATTTCTGTCCATGAGGCCCTGCAGAGTGGGAACAAACTCCACATGTGCCTGTCTTCCTCGCAGAGCCCTCCACCTCCAATAAGCATCAGCCTGGGGGGCTGCGGCTTTGGGCTGAGACCTGGGACAGAGTCCTGGTCAGCATCAGCCTGGCTGATGCCAATTAAGACCCAGGAATCCCCTGCCCCTAACCCTGGGCTCAGATCAAAAGACCTGGGCCCTCAGATGAGGGGCTCCTGACCATAAATCTGAAGGAGCGCGACCCTCCAGCTAATGAGCTGTCCTGGCTCAGACTAGAGCAGGAATGCCAGATCCTGTTTCATTTCAGGGGGCAGCCAGCCCAGAGTGAAGAGACAAGGGAGGCCCTAGACCCCAGAGTGCCCGTCCCCCTACAGCCCCCGGCTTAGCAGGGACAGCCCGGCTCTGCTCAGAATCCCAGGAGCAATGTCCTAGAGGGTACAGGAGAATGCTCACTGTTTCCTGCACTCCTGCCCTGCCGGGCCCCAAGACGGCTCCCCGTGCCCACCGTTTAGCCCCACAGGAATTTTAACCGCTAACATCTGGGTTCAGGAGACTCCGGAAGAGCAAACGTCTTCACCTCCTTTGATTCCCTTCACACAGAGGGCTTTTTCAATTTTAATTTGAGGTGACCTCTGACCTGCGTTCCCATTCCCATAGATTCCAGATATTTCCTGTGCCCTCAAATCACCTCCAAGCCCACCCCCACCTGATCAGAGCCCCTGCAGAGTGGGCACTGCCTCCCTGCAACCATGCCCAAGCTGGGCTGGGAGTCCCCCTGGGCTCTGGCCCCCTCCCCATATCCCACTCTGTTACCCCAAAGATGCCTGCATGCCCATCCCCCCACCAGCATCTTCCCAGGACCCAGCGGAGGCTGCTCTCAGGACACCAGGGATGGCAGGCATCCAGGTGCCAACCTCCATGGCTGCTGTGATTTTTAATAACAACGATTGTGGAAACATGAGTGGAGCCTCTTCTCTGTGTCAGGTGACCCGATAGCTCAGGAATAATTGCTCCTAATTTACAGATGAGGAAGCCGGCTCTGGAGAAGAGGGACTTCATGCACACACAGCTGGTTGTGGCCGAGCCAGACCATAACCGAGGTGTGTCAGCCCAGAGCCCGGTGCCCTCCAGGAAGAGAGGTCAGCAAAGGGCTGCTGGCATTGGTGCGTCTCCCCTGCATCATGAGCCTCAGTTTGGGCCGCCCATCTTGGCATGGTGACCACCAGCACGAGGTGCCAAGGGTCTTGGCAAAAGCCAGAGAGGACAGAGAAGAGAGAAGCAGGCACGAGGGTGGGAAAGACTGGTCAGACCTCAGCTCCACCCCTGTCTCTTTCCAAAGTAGGTTTTGGATTGAGGTGGATAGTTCCCCCCAACCCTACAGGGAGTCCAGCACGGTGCTGAGCTGGGCTGTGCAGGGGCTGAGAGACAAGCAGAGGTACAGGGACATGAGCAAGGCAGCCGCAGTACCAACGTCAGTCCAAGGTACAGGGACATGAGCAAAGCCAGGCCGAGGGGGTCAGGCTGGGTAGGCGTTTGCAGTTAGGGACTTTGCAGCAGGGCTGTGTTACACTTTGTGGGTTACACAGAGGCCTAAGTCCCATCCCCAGAGGGCTAGGTCAGGGCTCTGGCAGCCATCCCTCTAGCGTAGCCCCTCCCAACAAGGGCTTCCGGCTCTCCAGAGCCCAGAGCCTGAGCAGATCCAGGCCGGAGCCATGCAAGGATGCATTGGCCCCAGTCCCGTGAGTCAGAGACTAAATGGCACACGGGGGAACCTCTCGGGCTCCAAACCCCAGCCTGCTGCCAGCCTCAGCCTCCCAGTCGAAGGTTTGACCACATGACTCCCTGTTAAAGCCTTTCCCTGGCTCTCCATCCTGCCCCTCGTCATGCCCAGTGACTCAATGCTGCTTTTCCAGGCCCTGCTCTCCACAGCTGACATCACCTTCACCTCCAGCCCTTTCCCAGCGAGCCCTCTCCTTCCTCTGACCCATCGTCCTCCTCGAAATCAAGAATTCTAGAGCTGAAAACTGTCTCAGGAAACATCTGGAGCAGCCTCACTTTATAGCTGGGGAAACTGAGACCTGAGAGGTGCCCTGCCAGAGCTTGTACTAGTTCAGAGGCTGTGATTCATTTAGAACTTTAAGGGAAGGATTTAGGGCTCAGTTAGGACCTTAGGGTAAATCAATGCTGCTCTGCCAGTAACTAAGCTCTTACCCTTCCACCTGCCCAGCAGGGTCCTGGAAATCAATCTCCAGTTTCCCGGGGTCCAGGGCTGTCTTGTGGGTGCTGAGACCCTGGGGGCAACAGGAGGTCTGGGGTGGCCCCAGCCCCTCCCATTACCCAAGTCAGGGCATGGCTAATTCTTCCTCTAAGAGATCCATTGCTTTAAAGTCCAGAGTAGAAGGGAAGAAACACGTGTAAATTCCTGCCAGGAAAATGAGATCAAGCTGCAACCTCAGAAAGCCCGGAGGGGTATTGATAACCGGAACCCTCCAAGGCCCAGGGGCTGACAAGAAAATCAAGGAGGAATAGGCGGTCAAGGTTCTCACAGCAGCCTTGGGCTTCAGAAATAGGAGTGTCCCTGGAGCATGGTTTCTAAAGCAGCACCTGATAACTTGGGAGAAATACAAAATGCGGATCCTCAGGCCTCACCTGAGACCTACTGAATCGCACACTTGGTGTTGGGGTCCCTCAGGCCCTCCAGATGATTCTAATACACGCTCCAATTTGAACACCACTGCCACAAAGAAGAGCCAAAGCCGTTAGCAGGTCTTGTAGCTGGTCTCCCCGATGGTCCTGGCCTGCTGTGGGCTCACCGAGGCTCCACTGCCTGCTCTGCTTACCGGTGTTATGGACCCCTCCCGGCCAAAACAGGCAGGACTTCTGCAGGTAGCTTATTCCAGAAGGGCCTGGAATGAGTCTTGTGGCCTGAGATGTGCTCTGGGAACATGGAAAGCCTCAAAGTCACCCACCCCCTCCATTTGCCTCCGCCATACAAAAGGAATTCTGCCTCAGTTTCCCTGCTTTGCATTCCAACCCACCCCATAGGCCTTAGAACTCTGCGCTGGACCTCAGCCTGCTTCCCTGGCACCGTTACCATGCCATGCATGGTGCTGGTCTGCTTACCAAGGTCTCATCCTGCTCCTGTACCCCAGCCGCTGGCTGAGGTTATTTGCAGACAGACAACACATTTATTACTGTGCCGTGACTGCCCTGGGCCACCAGGTACATATGTGTGGATTGTCTACTGAACAAGGGCAGGTGGCCAAGGAAACAATTGTAAGAGTGAAATCCAGCTCGCTTTCCACTCACCCACATCTGCTAATGCAAGGTGCAAGGTGGCAGTAATAGGCACGTATGCATTAGAGGGGCTAGTGCTTCAATGTCACGCTCCCTTTCCCAAAGCTCCTGTTTCGAAGCTGACCCTCTTCCTGCCTTCCCGTTCCTACACCAGTGAGACCTCCCTAACTCCTCCTGTCTGTGCCATCTGGGCACCCACCCTTTCAAATGGGCTGTGCCCTCCTCATCTTCTCTCTTTGGGACTCTTGGCTGGATCAGCTGCCCCACTTTTCTCTCCTTCTTCCTCATCCTCACAGATGTTCCCATCATGTTGACAATGACATAATAACCAGCAGACAAAACATCTTTGTTGATAGAAGTTTGGGGTCATTTCATTACAGCATCTCCTAAGACATTCCATTCAGGGAGGTGCCTGCCAGGCTGCTGGAAATGCTTTCCTTTTATGGCCTGCTTGCTTTGGTCACGTGATAGACCCTGGGCTCCCTCTACCCTAGGGCAACCCCACAGAGACGTGAAAAGCCTGCCCACGACTTGCCCCACCCGAATCTTGTCTTCCAGCAACCTGAGTTAGTGCATGTGTGGATTGGTCTATCCCATCACTACAGGTTAAACTACCATGTAATTGATTTCTTTCCAGACAGTTGAACACACATCAATAGGCACCAAACTTTTCTCACTTCACCATTTGGATTAAGAAAAATCTTTCCAAAACATAATATATTCTTCTCTACCTCTTGGAATAAATTAAAGCAGATATAATGTGCCCTTTCTTGGGGCCTCTACATAATAATAGTTTTTTGAGCCACTGTAAAGTGTTTTTAATAACTCAAATCATTCCATGATCGCTGTGGGGAAAAAATAGAAAATACCGATATACAGAAAGGAAGAAGAATGGCATCCTTGACATCTCACCAGCTGGAGGCAATGACTAATAGCTTGTCATTGTATAACTTTCTGGATGTTTTCCTGAGCAACCACAGTTCACCATTTTGGGGTGCAAATAGAATCCCTCTTATTTATTCAATAATTGTTTGAGCTCCCATAGGCCCATATTAACAGGAAGTCATGCCTCTTTACCCCTTCTTACCCCTTATTCCTCACCCACTCCCCTAAGGACACTGGGGGCAAATTTGGTCCTACCAGTAATTCTGATTGCAAGTGGCAATCAGAGAGAAACTGGAGAATGAGGAGGTCCTGGTTTCCATCGCTTCTTGTACAGCTCTGTGTGTCTCTATGGAAAATGGTCTTGCAAAATCTGATGAGATCCTGCCTCACTGGTCCTGACCCTTATGTCGTCCACAAAGGTGGGCCAACCTTAGGCTCCATGACTACTGCTCTGGTAAGCTCACACTGCCAAGGTTAGCCAGGCTCCCAAACAGCTCACAGCCCCGGCAGAGATGAGCACAGGAGGGTTTCTGTCCTCCGCCACACTCCAAAATGTAATGCAAAAATGTTTCCCATTGGAGGCCCTGGGTTGAGCCTGGTCACCAATTCTGACCCCCCTTTCTTCCTGGTGCCATTCCCTTGGGGACTGTGGGGATTCTATCCCTGGGGCACTTCATCTCAGACTTCATCAGGAAAATTCCAGCTGTAACATGGAAAAGGTCCCTGTCTTTCCAGATGTTCCTTGGCCCCAAGCAAATTATCTCCCTGCTCTTCCATGCGTGGACTAGAGGATCCTGCACTCCTCAGACCACTCAGGAACCTGCTTCCCCTTCCCTGACTAGCCTAATGTGTGAATAGCCAGGAGGGTCCACTCAAAGGACACCTCCCCGAACAAAGAAGGTCTGTTCTTAACCAGCTGCATAAAGAAGGAGCTGATGGCAACTTTTAGTAAAAAGAAAGAAAAGTTCTGAACCAGGAAACTTGTCATACACCCATTGACCAGATGACAATCTTGAGATTACTCACTTCTTGAAAGAGCCCAGCCTCTAGCACTGAAGCTTTATCACAAAGTATTTCCTCCCTGAACTAGGCATTCTTTTCTTGCTAAGAGGAACTGAGACTTCCTGTCCCCAGTCCCCAGCCCTGAGGCCATGCAGCCTAGGGGTGGCTGGATTGAGCAATACTTACTGGGTTCAGGCCAGAGACTGCCACATTTTGTCTTCTGCTGCCGTTAGGGAGACCTGTCCCTGTCAACTCAGGGGCATGGCAGGAGCTGGGCTGGAATAGTCTCTGCAGTCAGTCCGCTCCTGGACCACTGACACCAGGAATGCAAGGGGTGGGCAGTTTGGTCCATGCTTAAGTGTTGATGTTGTGAGATCATCTGAGAGAATTAAATATATATTTTCTCAGATGGAAAGAAAAGGAAAAGGAAGGGGTTGTTGAGTATGGGAGCTGTTCATTGTCCTCTCCAGCTTCTCCCTTTTCCTGCCATCCCACCCCAACTGTGGGCCTGTGATTGGCATGAGGGCGCTCCTCTGTGCTTTGCTGGATTCTGCTAGGAGCACAGCCCAGTGTGTGGAGCGAGAGGACGGATGGCCTACATCTTCCCTTCCCCTGCTCCAGTCCGGAGGCCAGTGCTTTCTGCACTGGGGGGTCGGGAACATTGAGGGTGCCAGTCCAAATGCCAGTCAACACTGTAGGCAGGCCTGGCTAACACTGCCTGCAGGTGCCAGGCTCTGGGAAGAGGAGCAACCATGCTCAGAGACGGGCCCACTCTCACTGGGCTTACAGCCAAACACACCCAGTTTTCTGGCCTCAGGTTGGGTGGGACAGATGTATATCTCACCTGACAAGCTCTGTGAGCCTGACAAATGGAAGGAAAAAGCCACGACAGCAGCCATCCCAATGATCCGGAAGCTGGAGGAGGAGCAAGAGGACACGGGGCCTCTCCGAGAGGCAGAAACACCGGGGAGTGGCCTGGACATTGCAGAGCTGGGGTGGCCACGGCGCAGGGCAAGGGCCCCAGAGAACCTGGAGGAGTCCTTCCCTTGGGCTTCTCCAGGGAGGCTGCCTGGAGTGTTCCCAGTTCACAAATGAGCAGAGAAAATCGTCCATGCGAACAGCCCTCAGGGGATCTCCCAGGGAGGTATCTGGGGTGCTAGGGGAAGCCCCAAACACCCCGCTTCACTTTTCACATAGGAGAAGGAGGAGACAATGACTTGTCTGGAAGCTGCCACTGCCCAGCAAACACATGGTATTTATTTAAATTGAAGGTCTCTTTGGAGTGGTCTTGGGGGAGTTCTTCTCATGAACACACTTTTTCTGTCTCGTCATTTCCCCAGCTGAGTCCTCGCTACATTCCTCTGCCTTCCTGCCTCCCATTTATTAGGTGTCAGTGGTCTGCTCCAAACCTTCCGTAGCTCCCACGTGTGATGATATGAAGTCCAAATCCCATAGCCTGCATTCACGTGCTTCCATAGTTAGGGTGGACATACAACCCACATTGTCTGGGATGATCTAGTTTATGCCTGCTGTCCTGGCATAATGATTCATAGCACCCTGTTTCATGCAAAAATGTATCCTAGTTTAGAGAATAAATGATGTGGTCAACCTGTGTACCGTCCACTCCCAACCCCACGCTCCAGGCTAATGGCCAGCTGTCTCTTTGAATCCTCTGCGTCAGTGGTTTTGAACTCTGGTTGCTCATTAGAATCACCTGGGGTGGTTTTACTCAATATCACCACTTATACTCACCCCCAAAGCAGGTCAAATAAAACAGAATCTCTAGGGCCAGGACCCAGGCTTTGGTATTTTTTAAAGCACCCAGGTGACTCTGATGCACAGCCAGGGTGGAGAGCGACTGACCTCAGTAAAACAGGTGTCCTGGAACTCTATCCCTGAGCCCATTTCACGCAGTTCTGTCCCTGGTTTTGGTAACTCGCCTCTCTGACATTTAACATTTTCTTTTCCTATGTGTGTGGTCTTTCATTCATTCTTTTTTTTTTTTTTTTTTTTTTGAGACAGCGTCTCGCTGTCGCCCAGGCTGGAGTGCAGTGGTACGATCTCAGCTCACTGCAACCTCCACCTCCCGGGTTCAAGCAATTCTCCTGTCTCAGCCGCCTGAGTAACTGGGATTACAGGCTTGTGCCACCCACCATGCCCAGCCAATTTTTATAGTTTTACTAGAGACAGGATTTCACCAGGTTGGCCAGGATGGTCTTGATCTCTTGACCTCATGATCTGCCCACCTCAGCCTCCCAAAATGCTGAGATTACAGGTGTGAGCCACCACACGCAGCCTCATTCCTTCTTTAAGTCCTACCCAAGCTGCTAAGCCCAGCTCCAATGCTGCCTCCTCCTCCATCTTTCCTGACCTCTGAGCCAGAAGGGGTCTTCCTTTCTACCCACCACTTCCCCTCTCCCTTCACTATTGTATGTCATCTATAATCCACACCATGTTTTGCCTCCTTCATAGTCTATGAGCTCCATGGGGTGGGTCGTGTCTGATTCATCTCTGGAGACCGCAGGGCCCAGACTCAACTTACAGTAAAGCCTGTCACACCTGAGTGACTGCTACTACTGGTCCTGAACTTGGAAAGAGCCATCCACCCTACAATGGGCATCAGCACATGCTGCCTCTACAAGTTAAGTTTCTTTTCCTGTGTGTGGGCTTTCATTCATTCATTCACTCATTCATTCATTCATTCACTCATTCTGCTTTGTGCCAGATGCCCTGTTCTCCATCACCTCTCCTTGATTTCCTGCACTATTGAAGAACTGTCCTTGTCTGACTCATGCCTATACCCTGGGCAGCTCTGCAGACTGTCTTGCATATAAATGATACTCAGTATTGATTTATAATCAACTAATGGATGGATAAACAAAAGTGGTATGTCCCTACAGGAAATATCATTCAGCCATGAAAAGGAAATGAAGTACTGGTACATGCTATAATATGGATAAACCTAAAAACATTATGCTAAGTGAAAGAAGCCAGGAACAAAAGGCCATGAATTGTATGCTATCATTTATATGCAACGTACAGAATAGGCAAATCCATAGAGACAAAAAGTAGATTAGTGATTGCCAAGGGCTAGAAGGGGGAAATTAAGACTACCTGCTTTTTGTTTTGTTTTGTTTGCGACGGAGTCTTGCTCTGTTGCCCAAGCTGGAGTGCAGTGGCATGATCTCGCATCACTGCAGCCTCTGCCTCCCAGGTTCAAGCAATTCTCCTGCCTCAGCACCGCCGAGTAGCTGGGGTTACAGGTGTGTGCCACCATGCTTCACTAATTTTTTTGTATTTTTAGTAAAGACAGGGTTTCACCATGTTGGTCAGGCTGGTCTCGAACTCCTGATCTCAAGTGATCCGCCCACCTCAGTCTCCCAAAGTGCTGGATTACACTCCAGCTTCCTGCCAGGACTGTTAATAGACACAGGATTTCTCTCGGGGAGGATAGAGATGTTCTGAAATTGGATAGTAGTGATGGTTGTACAACCTTGTGACTATACTAAAAACCACTGATTGTACACTTAAGTGGTGAATTCTATGGTATTTGAATTATATTATAATTAAAAAGAAATATTGATTGATGGATTTACCTTTCTATACTCTGTTCTCAAACCTTAAACTTTTATTCTTATTCACAGGAATCAACTGATATCACTGCTAAAAACATTGGTTTCTGGACTTCACCTTTTAGCTTCAGCTACAGCAGATTGGGGCAGAGCCCAGGAATCTGCATTTGATGGTTGTATTCTAAGTGCCATTTCCCTGTTTCCCAAAGGCTTGGGTCAGAGAATTTCTGAGCCAACCTCAGAACCTCAGAAGACAAATAAAATTCTTTAACCTATTATTTTAGAAAAAAAGCTGAAGATTTCAAACACAACTGAAACTTTGTTTTTAGTCTGCTTCTTATTAAAAACAGACTGAAACCCAAAGAAACCCCATCAGGGGTAGGTAATGAAGTAATCTTGATCATAATAAAAGAACAGAATGGAAAAACTGCCTGGCCTGGAGAAAACCACACACACAAAAAATTGTCTTCTGCCTCCAGTGCTCAACTGAGCCATTCAGATGAAAATATCCCACTAGCCACATCGAGAGCTTAATTTGGGGCAGGGGAACTAGACATTAGTTAACCACTACTTGCTGCCCCCCCGAAACAAATACATACTTACAGACACCCGCTCCTACACACTCAAAATTCTAAGCTTTGGTATGTGCTCCATGATTAGGGCTTTCTTTGGGGTTACAAGGAAGCAGAGTTGTAAATCGGTATTAGAATGTGATCAAAAGGAATGTCTGTATGCAATTATTTTGTTTTGAGGCCAGGGTTCAGAGGCACCGACTTTAAAGTGCTGGCTTGGTCACATGGTGGGCTCTCACACACACATACACGCACATGACTTTGGTCCCCACAAAAGAAGGAAGACAAAAGCCTGGGTTTTCTCATTGTTGTTTCTTTGTTTCAGGATGGAGTCTCACTCCAACATCTCAAAGGATGTTGGACCAACAACAGCTCAAAGGACCCTCTCCACCATCTCCCCTGGCTGTCCATTCCCTGTTATAAGAGGAAGTCTTGCTAATATAACCTCTTGCCCTGGAAAGTAGCAGTTACTGTAATTTGAGAACAGGGATCCCTTGCTTAACAGAAATCCACTTAACAAAACCTCAAATTAAAGAAGAGGTCAGTGAAAGGAAATAATGTTTGTGAGGCATGTCTACTCAGTTCTGGGTAGTGTGCTGGGCAATTTCACATAGATTTTTGCATTTCATTCAACGAGTCATCACAACCACCCCAAAATGGAGGTATTATTGTCCCCCATATTATACCAAAGAATCTGAGGCTCAGAGTGGTTATGTAACTTGCACATGGTCACAAGGTTAGGAAGTAGCAAACCAAGTAAAAGATCTCCTCAAAGGAACATCACAGAAAAAAAAATGTTGAGGAATTCGGGTGTCCTATGAGTCCATCTTGCGGTGGCTGGCTTGCCCAGGCTGCTGCCATCTGTCAGGCAAGCCGCATGAGAAAGCAAAACGCAGTCCATCAGATAATGTCTGAGAGTAATCAGTGCTTTGTGAAGCCCAGCAAGCCACAATTCACCAATGGGCATTAAACCAAAGCATTATGTTTGGGAACAGAACTGTTAATACAGACACATTCTAGTGGTTGCATTATTGGCATCCTAAGTCACAAGGCTCTGGTCCGGGCCCCTGTTTACCCGGCTTAATTTGTAGTTGCCTTTCCCTTCCTCTCTGGGCTCTAGCCAAGTACCACCTGACTGTCTCTCAGGGGTACCATGTTCCTCCCTGTCTCAGACCCTTGGCTACTGCTCTCCCTTTAATCGTCCTTCCCATGGCATCTCTTCCCGTCACCACTCAGTAACTTTCATTAGAAGGAGGCTCCATAGGGACAGGGATTTTGTCTGGCTGGTCCAACATAGTATCCCCATCGCCTGGAACAAAGTTAACACTCAATAAACATCTGTCGAGAAGATGAATGAATGAATGAATGAATGACTATTTCAGACTTCAGTTCATACCTTGCTTCCTCAGTTCAGCCTTCCCTGGGCCACATCCTCCTTGTGAAATGCTCCTTCTATTTATCTACTTGTTTCTTTATTTTAAATGTATGTACATGTATGTATGTGTGATTATTTGTCTGATGTCTATAGACCCAAGACTATAAGCTCCATGAGGGCAAGGACTATACCTGTGCTCACCTTGATGCTCGCAGGAATGGCCTTATTATGGTGTGCAATTAATGTGGGTTGAATGAAGAAATGGCCAAGCAAGTCTTAGAGAGGTCAATTTATTTGGAGCTATTTTCATAATAAAGTACTTAGAGGAAATGAGAAAAAAAAACAGGTCAGGAATCCACAGATTAGGAAGGCATTTACAGTTAGTAGGTAGTTTAGCCACATTCCCGGTGCTTTAGGGCTACTGGAGTTTACAGTGGGGATAAAGAGGGACCAGTGGTATTGGGCCTGGGTTCCTACCACTGTGCTGCGTCTCACTTCCATTCTTTTTGTCACATGAGTGGGACTTACTTAAATATGGTATCTCGTGATTCATCTTCTATTTGATAGTGTAGCATTGTTAATATGCAAATCGTATTGAGATTTCATTCAACATTTAAACTTTTCTGCGTGTATAACATGTTAAGATCTTCTATATCCTCAAGTATGATTTTTTAAAGTCATGTCTAGATGGCCAATTACTTTTTCTCCAAAAGAACACATTCCTGATTTTAAAATGAAACAGTGGGGAAATGAGATTCACTTAAAAGTCCATTGCCTTGTAGCCATTTTTGATGGAACACACATGCTCTGTTAAGTGAGGGGACACTCCATGAGGTTAATTTGATTTACTGCTCATGCATTTCCTAAAGCATATGGTGACGGGCAGAAGATGTGGGCTACGAAAGTCTGGAGGGATGTGTAAAATCTTCTTGGGAGCCAAAGGCTGTTTCGTTTTCATGGCTTGGTTTGCAGGGACTGCCTGGGAGATCCCAAGGCAAACCTCAGCTGCATGGGGCAAGTTTAAAACCTGGACATGTGGAGGCCAGAGACAGGGCTGGGACAAGCTGCCAACTGGCAAATGAATTCCCCACAGACCACCCTGCCACTTCCTATTTGCTGGCAAAAGTTTTGTCATCTGTGCCTACACATGGACTGTCTTGGGCATGGGCAGGCCAATGGGCATAGGAGGTAGCCTGAGTCCTCTGAGGCTCCAAATGCTCCAGAATTCCTGAAAATGGGCAAAGCCCACAGGAGCCCAGAGCATTCAGAAGGCAGAGTACGGGGGCTGGTGGCTGATGCCTGCTGAGAACTGAGTCAGCCAGGGGTCCAACTCCCATGCACTCCTAGAGCCAGATGTCATTTTCACCTCTATTTTGGTGCTAACTGGGGGAGGGGATGTATTTGAAAACAAGGTAGTTTTGTTTTTTTTTAATGTAATCTGCCCTAGTAAGCTAGGTGGGTCCTGATGCACAGCAGGGAGAAAGAGTAACAATAAATCCTCTCAAGGTGTGTGTGTGTGTGTGTGTGTGTGTGTGTGTGTTGGGGGGTGGCAGGGGAGGAGCTAAAATATGCAATACATAAAATGTATCATTTTAATTATTTTTAAATGTACAATTCAGTGTCATTAAGTACACTGGCAAGTTGTGCAATCATCAGCCTGTCCATTTCCAGAATGTTTTCATCATACCAAACTGAAACCCTATGCCCATTAAACAATAACTCCTTCCAGCCCCTGGTAACCTTATTCTACTTTTCCATCTCTATGAATTTGACTATTCTCGGGACCTCATATAAGTGAAATCATACCATCTTTGTCCTTTCATGTTCAGTTTATTTCACTCAGCATCTTTTTTAAAAGTTCATCCATGTTGTAGCTTGTGTCTTAAGAAAGAATTTTATTTTATTCAATAATAAGGCTGAATAGTATTCTATTGTGTGTGCATATATATATATATATATATATACTCACAGACACACACACACACACATTTTGTTTTTCTATTCATCTGTAACATTTGGGTTGTTCTACCTTTTAGCTATTATCAATAATGCTGCAATGAACATTAATGTACAAGCACCTGTTTGAATCACAGCTTTCACTTCCTTGGGGTGTATAACTGGGAGCTGAATTGCTGGATCACATGGCAATCCCATGTGTCAATTACTGAGGAATTCCCCAATTGTTTTCCACAGTGGCAGCACCATTTTAAATTTCCACTAGGAATGCTCGAGGATTCTAATTTCTATACATGCTCATCAACGCTAGTTATTTCCCTTTATTTTAAAATAATAGTTATTCTAATGAAGTGAAGTGACAGCTCATTGCGGTTTTGATTTGCATTTCCCTAATGACTTAGGATGTTGAGCATCTTTTCATGTGCTGATTCCATCTGTATATCTTCTTTGGATACATGTCTAGCCAAGTCCTTTCAGCATTTTTGAATTGAGGTGTTTGCTTTTGTTTTTGTTTTTGAGATAGTCTCGCTCTGTTGCCCAGGCTGGAATGCAGTGGCATGATCTTGGCTCACTGCAACTCTGCCTCCTGGGTTCAAGCGATTCTCGTGCCTCAGCCTCCCAAGTAGCTGAGATTGCAGATGTGTGTCACCATGTCTGGCTAATTTTTGTATTTTTAGTAGAGATAGGGTTTCGCCATGTTGGCCAGGCTGATCTCAAATTTCCTGGTCTCAAGCAATCCACCCACCTCAGCCTCCCAAAGTGCTGGGATTCCAGGTGTAAGCCACCACGCCCAGCAAGGTGTTTGTTTTTGTTGTTGAGTTGTAGGAGTCCTTTGTATGTTCTGAATATTAATTTCTATCAGATACATGATTTGCAAATGCCTTCTTTCATTCCGTAGGTTGTTTTTTCACTCCCCTGATAGTCTCCTTTGATGCAATTTCCTTGCTCTTGTATATAATACTTCCCAGCTTACAAAATACTTACAAGTATTTGCTTTATTTTTAATGTCACAAGCAATATATGAATATAGGCCCCGGCTAAATTAAATTTTTTTTCAAGCAATACAGTTAAGCTAAAGTCAACTTTAAGCTCCATTCCCAAATCCCAGCATGATCCCATAAGATAAAGCCTTATCAGTTTGGTATTTATTCATCCAGATCTTTCCCCATACATTTGCATAAATTTCATTCATTCAACAAATACTTAATGAATGTCTACTCTATGCCAGCCATTGCCATAGGCCCTGGGGACACAGAGGTAGCAACACAGACAAGGTCCTTACCCTGATGGAATTTACATTCTAGTTGGGGGAGGGGAGGAGGCATGCAACGGTAAATAAGAAAATCTAGATTTTGAAAAGCATTGCAAAGGAAATAAACAGGATGATACGATAGAATAATCTGTGGGGGAAGGGAGAGAAGGCCATACTGAGGAGGAGACATTTTTGAGCTGAGATTCGAAGCCATCCATCCCGCTGAAGACCTGGAGGAAGAGCGTCCAGACAGAGGTAACAGTGGGGTAGGAACATACTTGTCCTGTTTGAAGGCAAAAAGAATCCTAGAATGCCTGGCTGGCAGTGGTCACAAGAGGAGAGTAGAGTGAGATCAGAGTGCTGGAGACCAGGGAAAGTGATATGGTTTGGAGCTGTACTCCACCCAGATCTCATGTTCAATTGTAATCTCCAGTGTTGGAGGTGGGGCCTGGTGGAAAGTGACTGGATCATGGGGACGGATCCCCCTTTGGTACTATGTCACAACAACGAACAGATAGTGAATGAGTTCTCGTGAGATTGGACCGTTTAAAAGTGTGTGACACCTTCCCCGTCTCTCTTCCTCCTGCTCTGGCCATGAGAAGTGCTGGCTCCCCCTTCACCTTCTGCCATGATTGTAAGGTTCCTGTGGCCTCCCCAGAAGCAGAAGCCACTATGCTTGCAGTGCACCCTGTGGACCTGGGAGACAATTAAACCTCTTTACTTTGTAAATTACACAGTCTCAGGCATTTCTTTATAGCAGTGCAAGAATGAACGAATACAGAAGGTGTTTGGCTTTTAAGAGCAATCAAAAGATGTTAGAGCCAGATGTGGTGGCTCATGCTTATAATTCCAACACTTTGGGAGGCCAAAGTGGGTGGATTGCTAGAGGCTGGGAGTTTGTGAACAGCCTGGGCGACATAGCCAGACCCCATCTCTACAAAAAGATTTTAAAATTAGCCAGGCATGGTGGTACACACCTGTAACCCCAGCTACTCAGAAGACTGAGGCAGAAGGATCACTTGAGCCCAGAAGTTTGAGGTTGCAGTAAGCTATGATCATACCACTACACTCCAGCCTGGGCAACAGAGCAAGAAGCCTGGGAGGTTGAGGCTGCAGTGAGCCGTGATCCCACCACTGCACTCCAGCATGAGTGACAGAATGAGACCCCATCTCCGAAAAAAAAAAAAAAATTAGAGGATTTTTAGCAAGAGAGTGAATGTGAATGGCTTGTATTTTTAGAATATTCCTAGGATTTCCACATAGAGATGAGTTTGAAGTATGTTGAAGGTATTCGAAGTAGGGTGGTGGCACCTTGAATTAGGGAAGCAAGAGTGAAGAGGGGGAGAAGTGAATGGCTTCAAATTGAACTTTGGGGTCTTGTGATGGTTGTGATGAAAGGAAAAAGGAAATAAAGCGACCAATAATAATTCTTGAGTTTTTGACCAGAGCAGCTGAGTGGAGTGGTACAATTGCCCAATTTAGAGACAGCAAAGAAGGGAGGAGTGGGAAAGGGCAGCTCTGAAACCAAGGGTTCTGTCTTGGACCTGTTACATTTGTGACATCAGAGAGTTGAGATACACAAGTTTGGAGTCTTAGAGAGAGGTGGGATGTGATATGAACGGTAGGAGTCCTCATGCTATAGATATTTCATGATCATCCAGGAAGGAAATACAGCTGCAGAAGGACATTCAATACAGCCCAGGACACACCAACATTTACAGGTTGAGAAGAGGAGGAAGAGCCAGCAGAGGACCTTGAGAAGGGATGGCCAGAGAGGTGGGGGAAAGAGAATGAAGAGAGTGAAGAATCCTAACTCCAGGAAGAATTTCTTTTTTTAAACTTAAGCATTGTTTATTATACAGGTGAATTCCTGATTCTTGTGATTAGCTTATTGGTAGGATTTTTATTTTTTTTTGAGACGGAGTCTCCCTCTTTCGCCCAGGCTGGAGTGCAATGGCACAATCTCGGCTCACTGCAACCTCTGCCTCCCAGGTTCAAGGGATTCTTCTGCCTCAGCCTCCTGAGGAGCTGGGATTACACGCACCCGCCATCATGCCTGGCTAATTTTTGTACTTTTGTAGAGACAGGGTTTCACCACGTTGGCCAGGCTGGTCTCAAACTCCTGACCTCAGGTGATCTGCCCGCCTTGGTCTCCCAAAGTGCTGGGATTACAGGCGTGAGCCACCATGCCCGGCCTATTGGTAGGATTTCTAGCAGTGAGCACAGGAACCAGAGCTTCCAAACTTTTGGACTCAGTGAAGGGGGTCAGCTGCCAGCAGAGTCTCGTCATTCTGGATGAGGACATCTTTGATATCCTTCTTGGAAGCCTCGTCCATATATTTCTGGTAATAGGCCACCAGGGCTTTGAAGATGGACTAATGGACAGCACAAATCTGGGCCACATGACTACCAGCCTTCACATGGACACAGATGTTCACATCAGCAAATCGCTCTTTGCCCAGAAGCAGAACTGGTTCTAGCAGCTTGTATTGCTCCTGGGTCATCTCCAGGGGCCACCTATTCACTGTGATGAGGCCATTACTGCGTTTGCAATGTGCCACGTCTGTGGCCCTTTTCTTGCAGCCAAAGAATGGTTACAGGCAAAAATTAGAGCTCCTCGCTGCACATTGCTGCAACAGAAAAGGAAGAAATTTATTTCAAAACCAAAATACATTTGTGTATGTTTGCAATCTTCCATGATACTTTTTTAAATGAGGCAGCAGACACCTGTGTCAGTTGCTGCTGAGAGTTAAATTAAGTGAGGCAAGAAAAATGTACATTTGCATTTTGCAGCATAGAGGCCACCTTGACAAGAGTAGTTTCGGTAGAGTGGCGGAGACAGAAGGGAGCTGGAATGGTGTGAATGGCTTAAAATGATAATAATAGCTGAATTTCTATAAAACTTACCACTGATCTAAGTGCTTTACATATGTTCATCTGTGCAACAGCCCTTTGAGGTAGGTACAATTATTATCCTATTTTACAGATAAGGAATAGATCTTTAACTAACTTGCCCCAGATCACACACATTAGGAAATGACAAAACTGGAATTTGAACCCAGACAAAACTGGTTGGTCTGGCTCAAGGGAATCGAGACAACTCTTTTGAGAAGTCTTGTTACAAATAAAAAGTGCATTCATTAAGATAAGACCAGATGCTATAACAAATAAACCACAAAAATCTAGGTAGTTTAATTAAACAGAAGTTTATTTCTTTCTTTTTTAAATTCCAATCAGTGATAGGAGTAGAAGTGAGGATAGAGCTCTGCTCCATGCAGTCATTCAGGGATCCAAGCACTTGACATCTTCTTCAACATATGGCACCTTTAGTTGCCCTAGATGTCAACATCAACCTGGCAGAAGAGGAAAGAGAATGTGGAGGATCACATAGAAGAATTGTATGGGCCACACCTGGAAGTGGCTTACACTGCTTCTGCCCACATTCTGTTATCCAGGCTTCAGTCACAGTTTCCAAGAATATTCAAAAGGAGCTGGGAAGTGTGGTCCCTGGCTGGGCAGCCACTGCCAGCTGCACTGCTACACTGTCCAATGAGGTCATGGATTTTTGGTGGACAGTTGTCTGTCTGCCCCATTGAGCAAAGACATGGTAAGAAAGGTATGTGTAAAAGGAGATTTGCTTTTGAATATGAGAAATACTGGAGCATGTTTGTGTACTAATGAGAATGATGGAGTAGGGAGGGGGAATTTAATGATGCAGGAGAGGGAGGATAATTGCAGGAGCAAAGTCCTCAGCAAGGTGATAGCAGATGAAGGGATTGTCCTTTGAAAGAAACAGGAGGAAGTTTGGGAGATTGGCAGGGTGAGGGAAAATTGATGTTAGCACATAATAAAACATTGTCTCTCATTGTTTTAATTTACATTTCCTTTATTATCAGGGATATCGCAGATTCTCATAGGTTTTTAGCCATTTGAATTTCTCCTCTTGTGGTTTTTCCTATTTTTTTCCTATTTTCTTGAGCATTGTTTACTTTTTCATATTGACATAGCAGATTTTTAACATATTTTGAATATTCATTATTTGTATATTGTAATTATTACAAATATTTTTTAGTTGGTTGCTAGTTCTCAATTTTGTGGATGGTGTCTTTTTTTTTTTTTAGTGACAGGGCCTCACTCTCACTCACCCAGGCTGGAGTGCAGTGGTGCAATCATAGTTCACTGTAGCCTCAAACTCCTGGGCTCAAGTGATCCTACTCCCTCAGCCTCTCAAGTAGCTCTCAAGAACCACACATGTGCACCACCACACCTGGCTATTTTTTTTTAATTATTATTGTTCGTAGAGACAATGTCTCACTCTATTGACCAGGATGGTCTCCAACTCCTGGGCTCGAGCAGTCCTTCCCACTCAGCTTCTAAAGTGCTTGGATTACAGGTGTGAACCACTGCGCTGGGTCATGTTGGCGGTATCCTTTGATGTAGTTGAATATTGATATCTTCCTTAATGCTTTTATATTAAATGCTTTATTGCACAAGCTTTCCCTATTACTAATTCACAAAAATAATATCTTATACTTTCTTCTAATTCTTTTGTAGTTTTTAAAATTAAACATTTAATTTTGAGATAATTGTAGATTCATATACAGGTGTAAAAATGCAGAGAGATAGAGGCCGGGCGCGGTGGCTCACGCTTGTAATCCCAGCACTTTGGGAGGCCGAGGCCGGTGGATCACGAGGTCAAGAGATCGAGACCATCCTGGTCAACATGGTGAAACCCCGTCTCTACTAAAACTACAAAAAATTAGCTGGGCATGGTGGTGCGTGCCTGTAATCCCAGCTACTCAGGAGGCTGAGGCAGGAGAATTGCCTGAACCCAGGAGGCGGAGGTTGCGGTGAGCCAAGATCGCACCATTGCACTCCAGCCTGGGTAACAAGAGCGAAACTCCGTCTCAAAAAAAAAAAAAAAATGCAGAGAGATCCATGTTCCCTTAACTCAGTTTCCCCCAATGGTAACATTTTGGAATATCACAACTAGAATGCTGGCATTGATACAGGCAAGATACAGAATGATTCCCCCACCTCAAGAGTCCTTGTGTTGCCTTCTCTTCCCCCCACTCCCCCACCCTCTGCCAACCCCCTCTTTAACTCTGGCAACATTTCTATAATTTTGTCATTTCAAGAATGTTATATAAATAGAATCAACTGTATGTGACTTTTTGAGACTGGCTTTTTCTAGCCAACCTAATGCCCTGAAGATTCATTCAGGTGGTTTTGTGTAGCGCCCACTTGTTTCCTTTTATTGGTAAAAAGTAATCTGTGGTGTGGTTGCACTCCATTTGCTTAACCATTCATTCATTGAAGGATATCTGGTTGTTTCCAGTTTGCAGATGTTTTTGTACAAGTTTTTGTGTGAACATAAGTTTTCATAACTCTGGGATAAATATTGAAAAGTACAATTATTAAGACTTATGATAGTTGCATGCTTAATTTCTTAAGAAACTTCCAAATGATTTTCCAATGGCTATGCCATTTTACATTCCCATCTGCAAAGTATAAATGAACCAATTTCTTCATACCCTGGTCAGCATTTGATGTCATTACTGTTTTTTATTTTAGCCATTTTCATAGATGTGTGGTGATATATCATGTGGTTTTCTTGGCACTTTCCTAATGACTAACGATGTTGACCATCTTTTCCTGTGCTTATAACCAGGAGTACACTCTCTTCGGCAAAGTGTCTGTTCATGTCTTTTGCCCATTTTTGAATTTGATTCTTTACTTTCTATTGTTCAGTTTTGAGGGAAATTTATGTAGTCCTAGGCACTAGTCCTTTGTGTTTTGCAAATATCTTCTCCCAATCTTTAGATTATCTTTTCATGCTCTGTACAGGGTCTTTCACAAAGCAAATGTTTTCAGTTTTGATGAAGCCCAATTTATCAGTGTTTCCTTTTATGGATAATACTTTTGGTGTCAAGCTGAGAATTCTCTGTCTAGCCCCAAACACAGAAATTTTCTACCATGTATTTTCTTCCTAAAAGTTTTGTAGTTTTAGGTTTCACATTTATGTTTGTGATTCATTTTGAGTTAATTTTTGCATACGGCCTGGAGTCTAGGTCAAGGTTCACTTTTTTGCCTGTGGATGTTCAGTGGTTCCAGCACCATGTGTTTACAAGGTGATCCTTCATCCATTGAATTGCGTTTGCATCTTTTTCAAAACTTTGTTGGGCATATCTGTGTAGGTCTATTTCTGGGTTTTCCATCCGGTCCTATTGATTTATGCTTCTGTCCCGCAACCAATATCACACAGTTCTAATTATCATAGCTTTGTAACATCTTGGAATCGAGCAGACTAATTCACATTTAATTCTCCCTTTTCAAAAATATATACATATTATTTACTTCGTATGCTTTATCTATCACAAAACCACAAAAAACAATCTTCTACATTTTATTCTTTTGCAGTTTAAAAAAATATGTTTAGTTTTTTAAGTAACCTGGAGTTTGTTATTATGACTGGTATGAAGTAGAAATCAAGCTTGATTTTCATTTTTTGCAGTTATTTCTCCTAAAATTTTTAATTGAATGGCTTGTCGCTCATCTGAAATACCAACTGCATCATACCCTAAATTTCTACATATTCCACGGTCTATTTGTGCAGTCCCTATCCTATTCCTTTGGTTTGTCTATTTATTCCTATATTGTTTTTAATTCTGTAACTTTATAATGTTTTGTTAAAGTAAATTAAAATGGAGACCAGACCTGAAAAATCCCTACACAGAAAAAGGCAGTTAGGATAAGTGACCTTAACCTTGCTTGATTTGTAAACATGAGTGAAGTGTAATTTAAGCTATTTCTTATAAATGCTTTTTTGTTTTTTTTTTTGAGACAGAGTCTTGCTCTGTTGTCCAGGCTGGAGTACAGTAGTGCAATCGTGGCACCCTCAATCTCATGGATTCAAGCAATCATCCTCCCTCAGCCTCCTGAAGTGCTGGGATTATAGTTGTCAGCCAGTATGCCTGGCCCCAAATGCCTAGGTTAAAGAAAAATAGAATTTAAGCTCAACCAATCAGAAGCAGCCAACAAACTGATATAACTAGGAACAGTTTCCAACAGGATAAGCCAAATAAGGCAAGTGTATAACTACAACCAATCAAATCTTTGCTTTACTTCCCTGTTTATCCTATAAAAGCCTCCCTCTTATATTCCCTCAGTGAAGCTTCCCAACTACTTCTGGTTTGGAACCCAATTCATAAATCCCTGTCTGTTCAAATAAGCTCATTAACATTTTGTTGTACCTCAGTTTACCTTTTTAATAGGGTTGTTGTTTTGAGACAGAGTCTTGCTCTGTCACCCAGGCTGGAGTGTAGTGGCGCCATCTCAGCTCACTGCAACCTCTGCTTCCTGGGTTTAAGTGATTCTTGTACCTCTGCTTCCCACGTAGCTGGGATTATAGGCACACACCACCATGCCCAACTAATTTTTTGTATTTCTTGTAGAGACGGGGTTTTGCTATGTTGGCCAGGCTGGTCTCAAACTCCTGGCCTCCAGTGATCTGCCCACTGCAGCCTCACAAAGTGCTGGGATTACAGGTATGAGCCACCATTAATAATGATAAATAACATAGTGAGAAATACATCTCTTTTTTTCTTTCCCCCTAAATTTGATGACATAAGCAGAAAGTCTCCTCCTCAGAATGCCTCAGCCTCAAAAAGGGCACCCGAAAGGCAATACAGTGATAACATTGTATTGAATTTTGCAGCTATTCATGACAAATGATAATGAATATAAAACTTCCTTTAAAGGTAAATGGATTTGGGCTGGGCTTGGTGACTTACGCCTGTAATCCCAGCCCTTTGGAAGGCTAAGGCAGGCAGATCATTTGAGGTCAGGAGTTGGAGACCAGCCTGACCAACATGGCGAAACCCCATCTATACTAAAAATACAAAAATTAGCCAAGCGTGGTGGTGCGTGCCTGTAATCCCAGTTCAGGAGGCTGAGGCACAAGAATTGCTTGAACCCAGGAGGTGGCGGTGAGCCAGCATTGCACCACTGCACTCCAGCCTGGGTGACAGAGTGAGACTCCATCTAAAAAATAATAAGAAGAAGCTGATTTAAACTTTTCTAAAGGTAATTGATTTAGAGAAAAGAATCAAACAAGAAATTGTACAGGTGGTGTGCAAAAGACAAGGCAGAAATCTTAAATGTGGTAAACAAAGGATCCAAGTTTGGGGTGCACGGTAGTGGTGTGGGGAGGATAATTTTTTTGTTTATTTTTATTATATATATTTTTTTATTGCATTTTAGGTTCTGGGGTACATGTGAAGAACATGCAGGATTGTTGCATAGGTACATACATGGCAATGTGGTTTGCTGCCTTCCTCCCCATCACCTATATCTGGCATTTCTCTTGGGGAGGTTTCAATGGAAATAAGACACTCAAAGGCTCAGCCCAGTACCTGGAACAAAGAACAGGCCCTCTCAGTGATGCATGACAGTAACTGTCATTCCCTTCAAGTTAAGCTTGCCAGATTCATCAAATAAAATCAGTGCACTCCCAGTTTAATTTGAATTTCAGATAAACAATAGGATTTTTTAAGTGTAAGTATGTTCCTTGCAATATTGGGAACAAACTCACCCTAAAAAAAAAAGTATTTATTATTTAATTGCAATTTAAATGGAACTGAGTGACCTGTGCTTATCAGGCAACCCTATTTGTCATGCCTTCCCTGGAATGTGGGAGAACTGGACATGGCTTAGAGACCCTGGGATGTCACCAGGGCTGCCTGTCCCCTGTCAGAGACTTGGGCAGAAGATGGTCAGAGAATGTGGACGTTCCTGAGGAGGCCAGAGCATGCCAAGAGCAGTCTCCGGCTGGGACACTAGACCCCTACTCTTCCCACAACCCTGGCTCAGGGTTTCCTGTGTCCTGTCTTCCACCTGGCTATGACGGGGAGGGGACCACCGTGGCCCAGGAGGGAAGTGTTACAGACAGAGAGGAGCTAGGAACACTCAGGAGTCCTCTACGTGATGTTGAAGAATTTCCACAGAGACCTGAGCCCAGAGATGCTTGGTGGAAGAGGTTTTACGAATATCAGACTGAGCCTGGCCCTCCTCTCCACCTCCCTCTCCGTCTGCACTGAGCCAGCCAAGGAAACTTCTTGAATCCATAGAAGGGCGGGAGCCTGGCTGGCAAAGGGGACTCAGGCTTTGTCACTTTTTCTTTCATTACCCATCCTGGCCACGCTGAGCAGGAATCTTCTGCCAGGCCACAGTGGGCAGATGTCCTGGTCTTCCTCAAAGATCCGTCCCCACATACTCACACACACCACACTCACAGCACACACACCACAAACACACCGCATTCACCACACACTGGCGCCACACATGCCACACTCACAACATACACACCACACACACAACATGCTCACCACACACACGACACTCACAACACACTCGCATTACACACATACCACATACACACACCACACTCACAAAACACATACCACTCTTGCACCACATATGCATCACATTCCCAACACAACACACACTCATACACTCATACCGTACGACACACACTGACACGGTGTATACACCATACTCACCACACACTTGCATCATATACACATCAGCCTCACAATACACACACCACACACCACACTTACAACACACAACACATTCATACTGTACTCACAACACACACTGACAACATACATACCACACTCACCACACACACCACACTCAGACCACACACAACACACCCACATCACACACTCATACCACACAACCCACACTCACACCACACACACCATACAGCACACACACTCACACCACACACACTATACACCATACACACTATACACCACACACACTCATACCACACGCCACATACATATACCACAGTCACCATACTCAGCACACACAAGCTCACACTCACACCACACACACCACACATTCATGCCACACTCACACACAACACAAGACACTCATACCACACTCACGCCACACACACCACACTCAACACACACACCACATTCATACCGCAATCACAACACACAACACCTCCCTTGCAACATACCTCCCTCACAACACAAATTCACAACACACACTCCACTCACAACAAACCACATACTTACAACACAGACACTACACATACCCACACTTACTACACACAACACACTCAACATACACACCATGCACATACACATGTAGCTACATTGACACCACACAAGCGTACACATGCACCATACCACACACATACACACATATACTACACCCACATACTCACACTATATACACACACCACATGCACATACAACATACACACATGCATCACACATACGCACCACATGTATATACACACAGACACACATTGTCAGCTGCAGCAAAGCGTGACTGATCCCTTCCACTTGCTAACTCAGCCCTTTTCAGGGGCTGGGGATCTTTAGCCCAAGACTTCCAGCAGGGCTCCCAGTCTCAGAGCCGACAGGCCAAGCAGGAAGCCGTGGTGGTAACTGCGCAGGCCTGTGTGCTCGGCTTCCCTCCCTGCCACGCCGCTGTGTCTCCGTGCGCTCCGCTAGAACACGCTTACATCTCCTCATCTTCCAGGGGCTGACCCTGCCTGCCAGGGACATCGTGGGTGAACAGGGTTTAAATGAGATGCACTCTCATTTAAATTAGACAGCAGGAGGCTGTCACAATCTCAAGGGAGAAAGGCCTTAAAAATCTGTGGATGCTCATGTCTGGAAAAGGGCAGCTGTGGTTCATACCACGCCGAGAAGAAAGATTCATGAGCCCTGCCTGCCTCATGGTATTGATCAGCCCCGTTACTCACAGCCACAGAGCAGGGTGACACAGCCCTGTCTAATGCTTACTCATGCGCTGCCTTATAGTGTGGGTGTCTGGTGTGTGTGTGTGTGTGTGTGTGTGTGTGTGTGTGTGTGTGTGTCCTTCCTGGATAGAATGAAATCCCTCTACAGCAAAGAGGCCTCTCCTTCCTCAGTGGCCTCATGGAGATACAATAGGTACGTAATAATTACTGCCTGCCCTGCTCAGAGCTTCAGAGCATTCCAACGTGTGTATGTATGTCTGTGTGTGTGTGTGTGTGTGTGTGTGTGTGTGTGTGTGTGTGTACAAGGAAGTCTAGCTCCCATATCTGCTGTTAATGGTGTTAATTTTTTGTTTTGTTTTGAGACAGGGCCTTTCTCTGTCACCCAGGCTGGAGTGCAGTGGTGTGATCATAACTCACTACAGCCCCATACTCCTGGGCTCCAGTGATGCCCCCCTCAGCTTCCCAAGCAGCTGGGACTGCAAGCGTGCGCCACCACACCTGGCCAGTGTGTTACTGTCACTGCACACTTTCCTCTCAGTCCTTCAGGCACATGCAGACAGCCTGAAGCAACCACAGACAGTCTTTTATTCCCGGGTCACGTCTCCCAGCCCATCGGAAGCCTCAGTGGAAGGAGGACCCCTGTGGCTCCTCCACTCCGATCCTCTCACCCCCTGTCCCCAGGTGTCCTCACAGGGACCCATTCTTGAGATGACAAGGGAGTAAGCCTCCCACTCAGGCCTCCCTCTGCATCTAGGTGGGGCTGCTCAGGCCTTCTGCTCCTCTTCTTCAGGCAGCCCCTTGGCTGTTATGTCCTATCCACCCCCTGTCTGACTGTGCCCAGAGAACGAGGGAGTCTGGCTTCAGATTTTGCAGACAGAAGATATCCCAGGAATCTGTCCGTCACAGCGCCAAGCCGGCCCCTGTCAGCACAAGGCCAGTGTGGAATGAGGCTGAGACTGTCTCTTCACCTGGAGTGCAATTCCCATCTGTGGCCATGTGCCAAGGATAGAGGGGTTGGCCAGGCCCAGAAAAGGGGATGTGGGCAGTGTGGGAAGAAAGAAAAAAGCCCTCCCAATGCCTGAAGATGGGCACAGCAGGCTCCACGAGCCAGTCATAGCTCACCTTGCCATCTTGACCTTTTCTACTATGGCTGTGACCAGCATTTGCTGAGAGATAAACCCTTCCCAGCCAAGACTGCCTCCCCTGGAGCCTCCCCTCCCTGAAAGCTTAGTGGCAATTCTAGCAACAGGGGGGCCAGGCAGTGCTGGACTTGGGCGAGCCAATGGGGCCTCCTCCTAGGGAGATGTTTCCCCCAATATCCCCTTGAACAAAGGCCTGGGAAAGCTGTCTGCTGGTCCACACACCTGTGGAACACCACTCTCTTGGCTCTCATGCTTTATCTGACTCAAAAGCCCCAGAGAGAAGCCGCATTCAGGCAGCTCAGCCTGCACCTCTGCTGCAGGGTGCTGGGCTACACCTGCCTTCCCATGATGTGGTCCTGTCTCCAGGGCCAGGGCTGCAGGGCCCCCCTGCATGGTGTGGACGGTTCTGAGGGATGGCTGTAGCATGCAGCATGAAGCCAACCTGTGTCCCTTCAGGGGAGCGCTGACATCAGGGGCCGAGACATCTTTTTGAGATGAGTGGGGGGCAAGGGGAGAGACATTTGGACATTAGAGTTGTGGTCTCCAAAGTGGGGTCTGACCCAGCTGCTGGGCCTCCCTCCAGCAGCCCCGCCCTGGGTGGACAGGCTGCTTTTATGATGATAGTTAACTTTTTATAGATATTGCTCCTGCAGCAAGTTAAATTGCATCTGCTCGGGCAGACATCCAGACCAAGGGCAGGCGGATGGAGCGGCCGGGCCCCGAGGCTCTGGCGGGCAGGCCTTCCTGCTGTAAAGCTCTGTGTCTGATAGGAAATCCAGGCTGGGGTGTGGGCGCAGGGCAGCCCAGGCTGCTTCCTGAGGGTCAAAGAGCCTCAGGCAACTCGTCCTTTTCTTCTGCAGCCTCTTCATGTGGCTCTGAGTTCTGGGCCCAGGCAAACTTCCTTGTGCAAGAAGTCCTGAGCGGGTAGAATGTGCAGTCAGAGATGTCTGGCCAGCCAGGGAGGGGCGGGGGGCCTCAACCAGTCAGCTGTGATGGGCAAGAGATAGGGCCTGGCCCAGGTGGTGGGCAGGAATCTGGCGCCGAGGAGCAGGGCCTAGGAGTGCGACCCTCATCCCACAGGACCCACAGCACTGGGGAGGTTATTGCCACAGGGATCTGGCCATAGAATATGGGGCACAAACCAAAAGAGGGACCCCCCCAAACTCAGCCTGAGGCGACAGTACTGCCCTCTAGGCCTCCGCTCCCCACAGGGAGAAGGACTCCTACACGGGCCCCTCTGATGTGATGCCCACAGAGCCACTTTTGATGGGACCACTTCACCTCCCGGCCACCCCCGCCCTGGGTCCTGAGCATCGGCGACTCAACGAGATACACCGAGTTTGACGTTCAACAAACATGTATTGGACACCTGACTCCCCTAGACTGCGAGGTTCAGTTCTGGGGCTTCAAAATCTGCCAGTACAGTCCCTTCCCTGGAGGAGTGCCTGGGCTGTGCGGGAGCAGGAGCAGGCAATAGTCGGGTGACTGCGCAAGGATAATGAAGCACAGAGTGAGGCTGCGGACTGAAGGGAGGCCAGGCTGCGGAGCCTGCTGGGACCGCTGCTGGCCCAGCCCAGCCTCAGCCCACTGCTCCCAGATCCTCCTCAAGCTCCCCACCTCTTCCTGGGATGCTGGTCATGGCCATCAGCCAACAGGGGAAAAAAAGACTACTCCCTTTCTCTTATTCCCCCTCAGGGACTGCTTCTGATCTGGGGACACCTGCCCTCTCCAGGAAACCTGTGGACCCATGGGGCTGGAGCAAATAACCCTCTTCTCCAGAAAGCTCCTTGTCACTTAGAGGGCTAAGCAGAAGTCCCATTAGGTCCCAGTTACCCCTCACCTGGCCAATTTGCAGGTCCCATACATGCAGTGTCGCCGAGTACCTAGCATGTGAAAGGTGACATATCAAGTGATGCTTACCACATCCCTTGAAGGTAGGCAGGGTGCCCGGATATTACCCAACACTGCATAACAAACCACCCCAACACTTAGGGGTTGCAAACAAAAACAGCAATATTGATTTTGTCCATGAATATGCAAAGTGGGCAGGACTGGGCGGGCAGTTGTTTCTGCTCCACTTGGCTTCAGCTGGGGCAGCTTGGAGGCTGGAGGCTATAATCATCCAAAGCTGCTCATTCACTTGCATGCCCGCGCCTGGGGTGGGAAGAGCCGACGGCAGGGGCAGGCACAGCTGAGGTGCCTCACACACCTCTCTCTGTCTCCTTGCAGCCACACTTCCTGGACCTTCCAGCGGCGGCTTCAGGGTGGCTGGACTTATGTGGGCTCAGGGCTTGAGGGGCATGCGTCCTGAGCAAGAGCAAGCCAGGCCAAAGCCGCATCCGCTTTTCTAACCAAGACTCTGAAATCACGCAGCACCATTTCTGCCTCTGCTAATTAGAAGAGTCTCATCAAACCTGGCCCATATTCAAGGAAGGACAATTAGATTCCATCTTTTCACAGGAAGAGTGTCAAAGGATACGTGAACACGACTGTGAACCTGTTTTTAAATCACCACCCAAGACAAGGTCATTGCCCTATTTTAGACAGCAGTCGAGAAAATAAAGTGTCTTGTCCAGTTCATGCAGCAACTTAGAAGTGATGAGAATTCTAAGCCACATCTCCCAGCTCCAAGGCCAAGGCCTTCTATTCACCATTTAGCGCAATGATAAAGGCATCAGAATTCCTCAGAGCATCTGATAAAATCCACAGACAATTTTCCCGGAAAAAAAAATTGCACATGGATTAAAATCTGTGTATATATGTGTAGCGGGGAGCAGAACAGTATAACCAAAAATATAAGGCTGGGCTAACCAACTGTGAGCTCAGCCTGCCCCGGTGCGAGGCGAGGCTCAGCCTTGGGTTCGGAGAAGGCCTTGCTGTGGGCAGTGCCCTGGGGGCTTGCTGTGGACATCCCATGCTGTGCTGTGTCAGCCAGCATCTCCTCCCCATATACACCATGTGCAGAAAAAAGAGATGTTTCCTTCCTGTTCCTGACATGGGCAGATTCCAGGGTCCTGGATGGAGAGACCCAGAATCCAGACCCCTGCACAGGAGCCCCCAGCCTTCTCACAGCCGCAGGGACAGGTGGGCAGGACCCCAGGGCAGCCACATAGCAGAACAAGAGGCCTTCTAGGGCCCTTTAGTCTCTGCGTTTGACACAGCGAGGGGTGGCGTGGTGGGCTGTGCCCTGTTTTCCTTCTGCTCACACCTGGAGGAGGAACGCGCGCATCGGAACTGCAGGAGGAAGAGGGTTTGGAAAAGTCCCTGGAGTGACTGTCATAAATAATTCCCACTCGATCCTTGCCCTCGAGAACCACATAGTAGACGACAGAGAGGGGTTTAACAATTATATATAATTAAATATTATTTAAATAATTATTTGTGTATTTAATTTTTATTGATCATTTTATTAATTTATTATTTAATAAATTAAATAATTTAATTTTTATATTAAACAGTTGTGTTCATCAATTGGCTCAGAAAATCCCTTGAAAATAGGACAAAGCTGTTCTCATGGGTGTCTTCAAGTTGTCTCTAGCACACCCCGATTTAAACCCAGGACCTCTGACACCAGATGTAACTCCCACTCAACAGTGAAAGGTACTGGAGCTCCACAGCTAGTAAGTAGTGGGGCTGAGATTTAAAGCTAGTCTGGCCCCAAAGCCAAGTTCTTAACCATTACCATTTGGATAATGATCTCCACTGGTGGGCCTGATGGGAGAAGAGGAGAAGCTAGGAAGCTGACCCAGAATGCCCGTGGGCTTTAGTTCCCTGACCCCAGCCCACTGGGGTGGGTGGCGGGGGCGGTGTGGAGGGGTGGGGGAGGCGGTGTGAGGCTGTTGTTGAACCTCGGGCCCAGTCAGTCATTGCTCCGTCACTGCAGAGGGGCAGACCTGCCCAGGGTCACATACAGAGCATGGGGCTATGCTCAGACTAGATCCCGGGTCTCCTCAGTCACCCCAGACCAAGGCATACCCTCAGCCCTGGTGACCTGTGCCCAGTGGGGACCACCAACAAGAGCCACCTGCAGACAGGTGTGAGCTGAGCTGGGAGGAAGTCCCACAGACAGAAAGACGAAGGCTGCTGCAGCCCGGCCTGGGCCAGCCCCTCTTGGGGGACTGTAGTTTTAGAGAGGAGGGCGTCAGTGAATCAGACAGGAGCCCTGCTCACGGTCACACTGTCTCCCACAGTCGCTGCCAGCCGCATTTGACGATTTATAGTTAAATTCATTAAAATTAAGTACAATGGAAAATTCAGTCTCTTCGTCACCATAGCCTCATTTCAAGCGCTCAATAGCCACCTTTGGTTAAAGGTGATTGTGTCAGATAAGGCAGATACAGATACAGAACATTTTCATCAATGCAGAAAAATCTGCCAGACAGCGCTGGCCCTAGAGGAAAGTCAGATAAAATGAAAAACGATTCCGCCTGCTGGAATGGTGCCAGTTGCCTAGGAATGGTTCTTGGAGGAGGAAGGCCTTGAGGTTCTAACTCACAAGAGCCCTGCCCAGCCCCAGATCTAGGCCCTCCCTCTTCTCCCCTCCAGCCCCAGCCCCAGGCCTGAGGACGCTCTGGTTTCTTTCTGGCTGCCTGTGTGTGTGGCTGTCCTCCACCACCCAGGGCAGAGAATGGGGCCTGTGGGGACCTGCAGAGTTACCCAGAGCCAGCAGACGTGGGAGCAGTTGAACCTCCCCGGGCCATCAGGGCTGCTGCCCACTTGCCCGCATCCCTAAGGTTCAGAAAAGGAGGGCTCCGGGGAGCCGCTGGAGCTGGAAGTGGCTCGATGGCTTTTGGAAGCCACTGGGCTTCGTCACAGTGATGGCGCTGGCAGGGGCGGGCGCTGTGTGTTTGTCTCTCGGCATCTTTGATGCGCCTCGAGTCTCATGCCGGAGGATGTCCTCTGCCAAGGGCCACATGTGCTGTTTGCTCTTTTCCTTTTATTCCTTTTTTTAATTCATCTCATTAAATTGGTTCTGTACAGGGCAAAAGGAGAGCCCAGCAGACAAGAAATGCTACACAGTTTAAAAGGGAAGAGAAGTGGGGGTGGGAGCTCATTTCTGGCTGTGTGGGTGCAACTGAAAGCAAAGCCCTTGCTCCTCCACCCACACTTCAGGGCCTCAGCTGCTCACACACTAAGACCTCTTCGAATCTTTATAGAACCCATGTCTACTTCTTGTGGATGAACGCAAAATCCTTATGCTATCTTAATGGATTCCATATAGAAGCTTCATAGAATCCTTTTAGATGCCACATAAAATTCTTATAGAATTCACCAGATTGCACATAGAAGCCTAAATCCCCACTGCCATACACATGACACACACATACACACACACACACACGCACACACACACACAAACATAACATACATGGCACTCCACTGGAAATAGCAAATCACTTTGAACCCCATCTCCTTTCTTCAGAGAATGGCCACTTGGCAGATCTATTCTGGAGATGGAGGGACTGGCGACATTGCCCAGGGTGAGGTCGCAATGCAACCTTTTGTGGCCTGATGTAGGCAAGCCACTGTGAAGTCCCCTGGGTCTGCAAATCAGGTCCCTCAGGAAGAAAAGAATAATTTGCAAAAGGATCCCAGCACTCTGAGGATAAAGAAGAAGCCAACCCCAGTAAGAAAATTCGTTGTGGTGTCCTGGGTGCCTGACCTGCCGGGATGTAAGCCCTGTGATGTAGGGGGATTTGTCTTAACGTGTCCCAGCACCTACTCCTGTGTCCGGCACACGTGGTAGAACCTCAGTAAGTAAATGAATGAAGGTGTGCCAGCTGGAAAGGACCTGCAGGGCTCTAAAGAGTACCCAGCAGAGAACAGGGCAGGCAGCAGGCCACCACAAGGCTGCACCAGGTACTGGGCATTGCTGTGGGCTGGGTAGAGACCCAGACCAACGAGACCTCTCTGTTGAGTGGATGAATGGTGGCCTGGCTAATGTGGGGATAAAGGGGTTCTGACAGCACCAGGATGAGGTCTGACTGGCAGGCATCCTGGTGGATGATGACCAGGAACTACACGGGCCAGTCTGCAGTGGGCCTTGGGCATGCAGTCTGAGACAGCTCCGAGGATTAGATCCTTGTAGGAAAACTTTTCTAGTTATTTGTTAGCTTCATGTCAGGCAGAATGGCTTTCTTTCATTCTTCAGAGTTGTACTCTGCCAAAAGTCCCCAAATTCAACCTTCAGGAACTTTGTAGGGACTCAGAGACAGAAGTCACCCAGCAAACCTGACTTAGAGCTCAGTTTGTAAAGAGGAAAGAAATTCTGCCTCTTCCAGGCACAGAAGGCAGTTGGTCTTGAGCAGGAGCCCTGGGCTCCGAGAAGACCCCTGGGGAAGCGGCGGAACTGACACTCATCTAACAGGTGGGGCTCTGTGTGTGTGTGTGTCTGTGGTCTGTCTGTATGTTGTGCAGGGATGATGGCACCCACACTCCCAACAGCTCTCTCTGCACACCGTGGTGGAGCCCCAGCTCCATGCCCTGCCCTGGGTATGGCTGAGAATGAATAGGAGCCCTCAGCACTTAGGAGTTAGTAGTTTTAGTTTCTTAAGAGCAAAGTACACTCCGGGTACATGTTTGAAAAAAGAAAAGAGAGAAGGAAGCGACCTCTTCCCCACAACAAAAATCAGGCCAGGTTGAGGCACCTCTAGCCCAGAACTGTCTTCACAGCAAACCCTAATATCCTACTTCTGCTAACATTCAAATTCAGGTACCTTAGAGGGACAGCTAAAATCTAAATGAACAAAATACCATGTCCAGGCTGCCTGCCAGTGTCTCCAGCATGCACAGTGCCATGCCCATGCAGCAGCATCTCTGACAGTAGGGAGTGGTAGCAGCCCACTACCACTGCTGTCACCAGATTCCTTGGGTGATGCAGTCACCAGCTGGAACCGCATCAGCAGCAGGAGGATGTCGGGGGAGAAGGCAGGGGCCAGTGGGGGCCACACCACAGAGGGCCTCGAGCCTTGGGCTGAGTCGAGACTATGTAAGTTCTGGGAGCCTTTGGAGGCTTTGAGCAGAGGAATGAATTTGCAGACACGTGCATTAGAAAGGGTTATATTTAGGAAAACAAATGTTCCCCATGCCTGGCCCAGTCCTGGTTTGCCTGGACAGTTCCAATTATGCTGCTTCTCCTAGCAAGTTGATTGCCCGTTATACTCTCAAGAGTATCCTGGTTTTACATAATGGATATTTTATGATATTAAAGAATTATTTTTAATTTTTCAAGTATAATAATATTATAGTTACATTTAAAAAAAAAAAAAAAGAATTCTGGGCTGGGCAAGAAGGCTTATGCCTGTAATCCCAGCACTTTGGGAGGCCAAGGTGGACAGATCACATGAGGCCAGGACTTCAAGACCAGCCTGGCCAACATGGCAAAACCCTGTCTCTACTAAAAAATACAAAAATTAGCTAGGCAAGATGGCACATGCCTGTAATCCCAGCTACCTGGGAGGCTGAGACAGGAATCTGGGAGGCAGAGGTTGCATTGAGCCTAATACACGCCACTGTACTCCAGCCTGGGGAACAGAGCAAGACAGTCTCAAAAAAACAACAACAACAAAAGAGTTCTGCTGGGCATGATAGCGCTTGCCTGTAGTCTCAGCTACTCTGGAGGCTGAGGCAGGAGGATCAGTTGACCCCAGGAATTCTGGGCTGTAGTGCATTATGCCAGTTGGGTGTACACACTAAGTTCAGCATCAATATGGTGACCTCTAGGGAGCAGGGGACCACCAGGTTGCCTAAGGAGGGGTGAACCGGCCCAGGTTGGAAACGGAGCAGGTCGGAACTCCCGTCCTGTTCAGTAGTGGGATTGCACCTGCTCTGGGTATGCTGCCCAGGCTGGATCCTGCTACTCTGACTGTGTTGCCCAGGCTGGAGTGCCGTGGGATTCAGGCTTTGCTTCATTCAGTGGAGTCACTGCACTCCAGCCTGGACAACATAGTGAGACCTCATCTAAAAAAAAAGAGTTCTTATCTTTTAAAGATAGATGATAGATAGATAGATAACAGATAGATAGATAGATAGATAGATAGATAGATAGATAGATAGATAGACCTAGTGCTCATTCTGGCAGCACATATACCAAAATTGGAATGATACAGAGATTAGCATGGCCCCTGCACAAAGGATCACATGCAAATTTGTGAAGCATCAAGTTTTTTTTTTGTGTGTGTGTGTGGTTGAGGCTTTACTTGGATCAGGTAGGCCTAAGGCAAGGATCAGGTAGGCCCACCGCCTGGCCTTCAAGGCACTGCTTGTTGCCCCAGACAGCCATCTTCGTGAACACAGGTCTTGGGAAGAAGTGGCTGGACTTCATGTAGGCAGAGATCTTCTCCAAGCCCTCAAATCGGGAGATGACGTCCTTCAGGTTTGGGAAGGCGTCCAAGCAGGTGGGCTCAAATACTTGGTTTCCCTCAAGGACATCATAAGCGATGAAATCCACAAAGGTGATCTTGCCCCCAAGAAACCATGGCTGCTTCCCCAGAAACTGTGAGTAGAGCTTCAGTATTTCAGGAAGTCCCTCCAGGTATTCTGGCTTCAGTCTCTCAAAATCTGGACCGTAGCAGAGTCTGGCCAGCTGCATGCAGTTGCCCATAAGCCGATTCTCCAAAATGTCTTCCCAAATCTTTTCCTTTTCCGTCTCCCCACACAGGTCATGCTTGCGGGCAATGTAGCACGGGATGGTGCTGCTCTGGGTGATCTTGTGAGCCCCATCAATCAAGCAGGGCAGATTGGGAAGTCCAGGCCCAGCATGAATTTTTCATTCGGCAACTGGCTTCTGTCATAGTCAGGAGCGTCCCCCATCGTGTACATCTTTTCCTCGTAGCTTGAGTCTATGTATTCCAGGAGCAGGCGGATGGCGTGGGCCAGCCCGCGGATGTCCCAGGACCCCAGTATCATAGGCATGGTGCTGGTTGCTGTGAAGTCTGCCAACGGGCAGCATTCCATATTTTATGATAAATGTTTGAGAGATGAATATGCCAATTACCCTGATTTGATCACTACGCATTGTATACCCATCAATATCACTATGTACCCCATAAATATGTACAATTATTATGTACCAACTAAGAAATCTAAAAACACAGCTAGACACAGATATTTATAGATGAATATTGTCTAGAATTTGCATCAAACCAATGTAGCAAGGGGAAGTGATGGCAGGAAATGAGTAGGAGTGGATATGAAATAAAATTGGTCGAGTTGACAATTATGGAGGTTTAGTGGTGGACACATGGGGCGGTGGGGGGTTGATGAAACTAGTCTCTCTATTTTTATATTTAGTTAACATTTTTGGGTATGTGAAGTGTCCCAGAAAAGAAGAAAGTGTCCCAGAGTGGACAATAAATATGGTCACTCTAGTTCCATGGTTCTCAACCCAGAGAGATTTTGCCCCTAGGGGACAGCTGGCAAGGTATGGTGGCCTTTTTGGTCATCGCAAGTTGGCGGCGGAGTCGGGGTTTGCTGCTATTATCTACTATATAAACGCCAAGTATTGGCTTTACTGGCTTTCACTGCTAAAGGCTGCAATGCTCAGGCTGCCCCCCACAACAAATTCTCTGGCTCAAAATATCAATAGCACCAAGGGTTATGCCCTGGGTTAGTGTAATGTCTGTGACTTTAAAGCTCCACTGTATGAACAGAAGAGATAGTGTGTTTGTGTGTGAGCTCATTGTAACGTATTCTCTAGGGATGATGAGTTAACACTTAAAGTAAACTGACACCCTAGAAGTGGCTAGCAAGGGCTTCAAATACAGTTATTTAAATCTCCTCCCCAAAATTCATTAACTAGCATAAACAATGTCCAGATAATTTGTTGTTGGTGAGGTGGGTGATATTCAAGAACTATATTTGGCTGGAAAGATGGTTTAGGCACCTATGTCTTTGCTTAAATAAGACAGAAGAATCTAGCAAACCTGGGTGTCTGACACCCAGGGACTGGTAGCTCTAGGTCTATTCCTATTTGATTCTGAGTCCCCTCTTGGCCTCGACAACTCTGGTAGAAGGCTCTGTCTCCTGGCTCAACCAGAAGCTCGGCTGGTCCGACTGACAGAGCTTTGCTGTATCTTTGAGCTCCTGGACTTGCCACGTGAGTGCTTATCAGCATGCCTAGGGATAGAGAAGGGGGATGCCCCAAGTTTCGTGGAGGAGGCCAAATGACTATTTTTGTGACTATTTGCTGATAAAAGTATGTCTTTGTGGCAGAATATGGTCTGAAATTTGCTTTCATTGTAACATATCTCATTGTGGCAAGGGTATGGGTCCAAAGACCCTTTCCCACCTTATCTTTCGGGATTAGGAGACACTAATGTTTACCCTAAGAACCTGATCATCATTGAATGGCCACGTTGGCTGAGATCAGGAAGATGATAATGGTTGCGTGTGTGTAGAGTACAAATTGAAGAAGATATTAGAACTTTCACTTCCTCCATAATCTGTGTATCTTCCAGGAACACCGCATACCTCCCTAACACCACCACCATGTGTCATTGAGCAGCTAGACTGGCTGAGATAGAGAAGATAATACTGGAGGTGTGCGTAGAGGACAGATTGGAGAGGAGATGACAACTTTTTCGCCATCTTTAGCATTTCTCATATCTTCCAAACACCTGTCTGGCACCAATGCCATGTATCGCACACACTTTTCCTGCCCCACCAGAGTCTCACCTATGTCCCCCGACACCTATATCTGTGGCTTCAACCATGGCCAGGGAGTGTCTCCTTGGGCCCGAGGCTTCTCAGGTGTGTCAGCAAGCAGGTAGGAGAGTCCCTGATTCCGTCTGACCTCAGGGGCTGGAATGCATCATGGTGGCCACGATTGGCTTCAGCGCCTTTTGTCTACACCCAGGCATGTCTTCCATCTCCAGCAGGAGCCAGGCAGGAGCAGACTGCCTCTGCATCCTAGAAAGCCAGGGTCCTCCTTGGTCACAGCTGTGGCCATGCAGGTAGTGACAGGAGGACTGTCCTTGGAAGGTGGGAGTGGCTGGGAGGGCCACACAGGGGGCCTCATTTTCAGTCACCAACAGCTCTGAGAAGTGAGCTTCTCAGAGGATATTCTGAGAGCCTGTTTGCATGAGAAGGCAGGAGGCACTGAGCATTAGAGCGAGGACATGTGTGGGTGGGAATCCCCCAGAAAGAAGGCTGGCATGCCCTTAAGGCAGGGAGAGGTTCCCAGGGCTGCCGTGAGATGGCCGTTGCCAATTTCACTGTTCTGAGAAGGAACATTGCTGCCCTAGTCAGCCCCCAGTACACATTCATGCACACACAGATACAGAGAAACACACACACTCGAACATACACACATGCGTGCATACACACACGTACACACACACAGGTCCCTGAGCCGCATTCCTTGGCTTCAAGGTCCTTTCTTTCACAAGGTCTCAGATTGCACGTCTGACATGGATTTTTTTCCCAGCTGCCTGTCCCATGGTGTGCAGGCTCCCACGGGGCCCCACAAGTGCCCCACAGGCCCCGGGGCAAGCTGCCTGATGCGAGGAACTCTCCCTCAAGGCACAGCTCTGAAGTAGGCCCAAGAGGCTCTTTCCAGGAGACGAGTGCTCCTCCACCAGGGTCCTTAACAGGAGTCTGGCACCTGTCTCTATGGCCGTCTCTACTCAGTCCCAGCTAGGAGCAGCACCGTGGGGAAGTCTGGGGTAGGAGGGAGGAGGGGATTCTAGGCCTCTGATCTCTGCAGCTTGCCCTTACCCAAACCATGCCAAATGTACACACACTGAAAAAAATAACAAAAATCAAAGCCAGAGTGCTGCTTCAAGGCCCCTTTCCCACCAGCTGCCTCCTAGACCCTGCCTCTCTGCGGGTCCTGGAGCCGCCTATGTCTCAGGCATGGTGGTGCTGGGCTTTTGCTAGGCAGTGCACAGCTCATGCTTTCTCCTCATCCAACAGGGGCTCTCTGGGCCCAGGGACTGGGCTGGGCATTGTTGATCTCTGTCTTTCTCACGGCAAACTCAGCCCAGAGCCTCCTTGACGCCCCCCTACCCCCCAAGCTCAGAGGATGTCAATGAGCATGGGCAGAATTTAATTGCCTGGCAAGTTCAGATCTGCATCTTTCATCTGCAAGCCTGGCAGGGGTGGGCAATGGGGAGAACACAGCATTTGGGTGCAGATGGACCCCGGCTTGAAACCTGGCTGTGTCATTTCTACCTTGTGACCTTCAGCAGCTGCTTCACACATGACAGCCCTCCCCACCCCTCTCCTGAGCCCACGTGTTCTCATCTGAGAAGTGGGGAAAGTTGTACCTAATTCACAAGAGAACATGTGGGTGTACAAAAAGCCCGGCCCATCCCCTGCGGGCCACTCCTCTTCCTTTTGGGGATGAGCTGGGCACAGTGCTGAGTGTTTCAGTCTCAGTCCCGGGCACTGGGGTTTCTTTGTCGTGAGCCTAGTAAGCACTTTATATATATCCTAATCCTATGAGGACGACACCATCATCCTTATCAACACCTTTGTACAGCCCAGGAAACTGAGGCACAGAGAGATTATGAAATTCAACCAAGTTCACACGGCCCGTAAGTGACGGGGCTGTGGTTTGACCCAAGGCATTTGGTTTCTGCGGCCTGCCTTCATAGCTATGCCACTAAACTACTGGGAGTTTGCCCCAAGACAGGAAACCTACAAAGAGATGTTCTTTGAGTCCATCAAAAATATTTACTGAGTTCCTCCGAAGGAATTAGGAGAGGGGTCTCAGCCTCACTGCAGGCTGCTCCCTGTGGGGTCTTGGGGAATGGCTCCGGCTCCGGCCCCGGGCCTGCTGGCTGAGCTCTGCTGAGACCTGGGAGGCGGCCCTGCCCTGTCACGTCTCCCTCCACAGCCCACTTGCCTGCAAGGGTGTTTGAACAATGATTAACCAGCAGCGGGCAGGCCAGTGCAGGCCGGGCTGGGCATGGCGGGTGAGCTCACCCCTTGCACAATGGTGGCCGCACCCGCCTCCTGCACCCACCACCCGGCTCAGAGGCCAGCCCAGTGGGGCAGGACCAGGCGGGCTCCCAGAAGCAAGGGGCATGACGCTGGGGGGAAATAAGGGACAGCCTTGCCAGATGTGGAGCTGTGACTACAATCACATGTGATGCCACCCCCAACCTCCAGCCCATGCTGACTCTAGGCCCTCTTGCCAGGCATCCATTGCTGGGCTGAGACCACCCTCGAGGGAGATGTTCCTAAAATGGTGTCACCTGAGGCACGCTGCTCCAGCCACAGAGCATCCAACTCCAGACTGGACTGGAGGACGCAGGAGGATCTGCCCACCCCAGGCCCAGGACAGACAGGGAGCCACGCCTCGGGCTCCTCCTCCCCTTTCTCCATGAACCCTCTGAGCCTTGTGGAGTCTGATCTCTGGCCCTGGCTGCTCAGGGAAGCACAGGCATGTGCCCAAGCCCACACCGGCCCCCAGCCCGTTCCCTGGGACTGTCTGGGGTCTTGAGCGCCAGAGCTTACACGGTGGTGGTGGTGTGGTGGTGGAGAACTTGCAGCTCACCCAGAGCCCAATCTGCTTCCAGATTGGCCCACGTTGCCACACCTGTCCACCCCAGCCTTGCCCGAGGCTCCAGCCTCTTATTTGCTTGTTGAGTGGAGCACTAAAGTCCTTTGTCCTAAATAAACTGTATGTTCATTTCAGGCCCGGCTTCACTGCCTGAGAAGCTAGGAAGACTGAAGAAGGTTGGGACGTGCGTATGGGGTTTGAGGGGGCGGCACTACGGGTGGGGGTGGGGTGGGGAGGGTAAAAGATAATTTTCTGTGAGGGTGGGGGGGTGGAGGGGCCGCAGGGTGGACAGTAGGCCTTTACCCCACTCCCACACCCCCTCCTCAGGGTTCCAGAAAGTCTGAACCCTGCTGGTCTGATGAGGGCTGCCAGATGATCTGAGGGCTCAGTTGGCCTTGCTAGGTGCCCCCCACAAGAGAACCCAGGAGTCTGGGTGCCCAGGCCTGGGCCTGCCGGAGCTCGCTGGCCCCTCCTCTCAGCCAAGAGACAGTGTGATCCTCAGACTCTCCAAAGACCCCTTAACAATCAAAAAAGGGGTGAGCTCCTGCTTATTGAGAAGTTGGGCCTTTTTTTGTCCTAGATTCACTTGCCTAGCCTCAGGGACCCCAGGTTCCAGGTCACGTGCTTGGGACAGCCTCGCATCCTGGACAGAGAAGAGCTGAGTGTTCTGGTTCCCATGGCACCCTCATTCAGGACGCATGAGGCCCCGGCCCCGATGTCTGCTACTCGGCCTTTTTGCAGCTTCTTTGCAGCCTCCCTGGGCTAAGCCCTGAGGATGAAGAGAGTAGAGAGAACGAGCTCGCTGCCTCGGGGGCCTGCACCCCGGTTGGGGAGCCAGGTGTGGACATGGACGGCGCGGGTGCTAGCAACAATGATGAGGTCCCTAGCAGCACCGTCTGTATACCACACCTTGTTCTGAGCAGGTCACACGTGTTTGTTTGTTTGTTTGTTTGTTTGTTTTGAGATGGAGTCTCACTCTATCACCCAGGCTAGAGTGCAGTGGCGGGATCTCGGCTCACTGCAGCCTCCATCTCCCAGGTTTAAGCGATTCTCCTGCCTCAGCCTCCTGAGTAGCCAGGGTTACAGATGCCTGCCACCACGCCAGACTAATTTTTTGTATTTTTGTAGCAACAGGGTTTCACCATGTTGGCCAAGCTGGTCTCGAACTCCCGACCTCAGGTGATCCACTCGCTTCTGGCTCCCAAAGTGCTGGGATTACAGGTGTGAGCCACTGCACCTGGCCGGCATATGTCTAATTATGTATTGCATGGGCTTCACAAGCCTGTGAAGCACATAGATCATTTCATGACCACCATTTTAAGGGTGAGGGAAAGGCCGAGGCATAGAGACATTAAGCAACTTGCCCAAGGATGTACAGCCAGTTCAGACCCAGGCAGCCGGTCCCACACCCGGGCCCTCAGTCTCAGCAAGATGCTACTTTTGGAGCAACACACTCCAGGAAGGCAGGGCCAGGGGCAGCTTTCAGAGTGAGGACCAGAGGGCAGCAGCGCTTGGCCCTGAGGTGTGATGGGATTTTGTGAAACAGAAGCAGCTCAGGGGCAACCCAGACAGAGGGAGCAGAAGCAGTATCTGCAAGGCTCGGAGGTGTTCATGGCAACTGCCCCAGGAAGGAGGTAGGGAGAGGGGACTCCTGCTCTTTCCCCCACACCCTTGCCTTGTTAGAATCTTCCATAATGTGCATATATTCATTAATGACACCTGAAATTTAAACACACACAAAAATACAACGAAGACTGAGTTGTAAGTCACAAAGCCATACGACTCAGCACGAGTTGGCAGACCTTTCCTGTAAAGGGCCAGATAGTAACTACTGGAAAATATTTTCAACTTCTCAACTCCACCATGGCAGCTCACAAGCCGCCATAGACAGGAGACACACAAATGGGTGGGGCTGTATTCTAATAAAACTTTATTTATGGAATTGAAATGTCACATGGTTTCACATGTCACAAAATATCCTTCTCTTGAAGTTTTCAATCACTGCAAATGTAAAAAGCATTTTTCCCTCACAGGCCATACAAAAGCAGGCACGGAGGCAGTACTGTGGCCCACGGGCCGTCGCTCGGACACCCCTGCCCAGAAGGCTCAGATAGGCGAGAGAGCAGAGAGGCTCCAGAGAAACAGTCACTCAGATTGGCTGCAGCCCAGGAGCCCCAGGACCGAGGAGCGGCAGGGCTAGGTCAAGAGTGAAGAGGGCTGAGGACAAACCCACAGGGCCTCGAAGGCCCCAGGAAGAGGTGTTGTCACAGCTGACTCAGCCCCACGCTCAGACTCCGGTGTTACCAGGTCCTGGATGTGAGATGCAGGCAGCTGCTCCTCTGAGCTTCAGTTGCTTCAGCTGTAAAATGGCATTGAGCTTGGAGGTCATGATGCACATGGAACAAGAGGGTTAGATCTTGTGAAAGGGGCCGAGGCTGGTGCCTAGCCCACACTGGAGACCCACAGGGGTGGCGGAGGTGTGTGTTGTTCATTCACACAGTTGTCTTGGTTATTCTCAGGATGTTAAGCAGGCTCATGTCCAGGTGTGTGTTTTAGAGTCACCTCGCTGGTGCTGTGTGGTGAATGGGTCTGCAGCTGTCTGAACACCTTCCCTTCACCTTCCAGACCCATCCTCTGCCCTTCTCTCTGCTGCCCTGTGCTAGGAAGACCAACCTGAGCAGACGGCATCCATGGGCTCCCTCACCCTCCTGCGGACAGATGAACTCAGCCACTGGGGAGACCCACCAGGAGACGGGGGGAGGGAGGAGAGCAGGGTTCTCCCTGACCCCCACCTGCAGGCTGTGTGTCAGCTGGCTGCATCTTTTCAGAAAAGTCACAGCACTCTCCCCAGCTCAGCTCAGTGCTTGGCGGGGCCTTCCTGCCCCTTGCCCGCATCTCTATACACTCTTCTCTAATTACCCAAATCTGAGTTTGACCTGCCTGATTGGTAGAGGGCATGAGACTGAAGAAAGATCTCAGTTAAGAGACTACTGCTCTCGTCTTGAAGGAAAATGAAGCACTAAGCCAGGAGAGTGGTGGTGAGGGTGAAGGAAGAGCTGGAACCAAGACATGTGTAGACATTGAACAGGTGGAACCAGGAGCATTCCAGGGAGGGAGGAAGCTCCAGGAGCAGCTGCATCTCTGGCTCAGGCAACGGAGCGGATGGAGATGCTGAGAGAGGACACCCAGGGGACAGGCTGGTGTTTGGGAGGGAAATGGTAACTCTGAGGCAGTGCCTGCAAGATATGCAGGTGGATAAATGCACAGGTGTACCTGGCCTTCCTGAAGCCCTGATTTTCTACCACTTTCGCCAAGACCCGTCCAGTTCTCCCAGACAAGCCATGTCAGGGATGGCCTGGGAGTCGTGGAGAGGGGTCAGTGACTAGATGGCTGCCGGCCTCTTCTTTCCCCATCAGATGCAGGAAGAAGGCTCTCAGATGCATGAACTCAGCCCAGAGCTCCTGGATCTCCTGCTGGGCCCACAGGAGAAGTCTGGGAGGCCTCCATCCCCTGAGATGCCAGCGGTGAAACAAAGCCAGAGCTGCCAGCCAAACAACACCTATGCCCATCAGCCAGCGAAGCTGAACAGGATGAAGTACTTCCATTTGGGAGGTTTTGGGTTTAGATCTTCCTTTAGCTTCCCATTCCTTGGGGCTTTCAGGAGGCAGGAAGTCAGATCTAGGCTGGGCTTTCTTTTTTTCGCTCTGTCACCCAGGCTGGAGTAGAGTGGCGCAATCTTGGCTCACTGCAACCTCCACCTCCCGGGTTCAAGTGATTCTTCTTCCTCAGCCTCCCGAGTAGTTGGGACTATAGGCGTGCGCCACCACGCCCGGCTAATTTTTGTATTTTTGGTAGAGATGGGGTTTTACCATATTGGCCAGGCTGGCCTCAAATTCCTGACCTCGTGATCCGTCCACCTCAGCCTCCCAAAGTGCTGGGATTACAGGCATGAGCCACCGCACCTGGCCAGATCTAGGCTTTCCTTGGAGGTGGGCCCTGGCGCTGAGGCAGGATCACATGTGGCAGAAGGTGGGGGCTTACCTCTTCAGGCCTCAGCGGTTGTTCCTAATTGGACTCCCTTCTGATAACACTGTCCTTTCAAACAAACGCTTGATGGCATATTTCTCAGTTGAGTCACTGCTCAGTTTGCCTTCTCCCGGGAAAGCAAACGCTCTCAGACTTCACCTCCTCATTCTGACCACAGTCATGCATGAGCCTCTCCTGGGGCGGCCTCACAGGCATTTCTGCCCTTTCTCACCCACAGAATACCCTGTGGTCAGTCCCCAGAGGGGATGGGCCAGGTGCGGCCTTAGAGGCTTACCTTATACTCACTGCCTCTGAGCAGGTGGTAGTTTGCACCACGTGTCTGTCCATCTACCCACAATGACTTACCATGTTTCTCTCTCACTCCTGAAAGGCCAATCTACCTTGAGCCCCCCATTCCCACCACCTCTACCCCCAGTCTGGTATTCATTAGTGTCTGTCAAGGCCTGAGCCAGGCACATGCTTCGTAGGCAGCCCAGCGAGCAGACAGCTAATGCTGTGGGCAGCCCAGGTCTGACCAGCTGGTTGGTCACATGAGATGTCATGCCGCTAACGGGCAGCTGAGTGGATGTTAGCCTTGGTGGGCTGAGACGGTGTCAGGGCCCATGGAACAGTGCCCTGACCTGCCCCAACCTGCCAGGTGATGCTGAGACTTTGAAAAGCTCAGGAAGGCTTTTTTCCCAGGGAGCTCCAGGTTCCGGCACACGCCCAGGGCCTGTCCTTAGTGCCCCCGCAATCGCTCCTGCTCTCCGCATAGAGCATCAAGTGTGGAAGCCGTTGGGCGTGGCAATCTGGATCTTTCTTCTTGGGCACACTGGAGTCTGCCAAGGACTAGGACCTCCCAAAAGACTGTCAGTCAGGGGATCACCAATGGAACGCACACCATACTAGGCATGAAGACATTAAAATATAATTCCAGGGTTTCAGTTGTGGGAATCAGGATGGAAGGTGGAACTTAATGTTGCTACCCAAGAAATTAGGGTATCTGTGCTTCTTCCAAAGCGTTTTCTGCTCAGATTCCACACAGGAAGCAGGACTCCCCACCACAGAATTCTGCATAAATACTGGGAGCCATCATAAGCACCACAGACTGCACCCTCAGAGCTCAGATGAGAGCCGGGGGCCCGCATCGGGTATCAGAATGGCCAGGCTACAGAGTTGGAGGACTGCGCAGTCTCTCTAGATACCAGCAGGCGGAGACTTTCTTAAAGCCAGGCATGGACCGCCCAGCCCAGAGACGATGGTGTTGAACAAGAGCGCTCGGGGTGAGAATTGGCCAACCTGGCTTCACAACAGCCCCTGGTGTGGACAGGGAGGGGGTAGAGAGTGGGCTGAGCCCCCGGCCCGTCCTTCAAGGTAAGTAAGGTCAATGACAGCCATGGTCCTTACTAGAGAAGGACCTTGCTTGGTCATTTGCAGAGAATTTTCTGAGGCCCCGAATAAACCCTGAGTAGGAGCCCAGGGGAGATTTACACAGGAGAGGTTCAGGGCCCAAAGACTCAGCACTGGGGTCCCAGGGCCCTTTTTAAGACTCAATTTCCCTAGTGCTTTGAGGAGGGTGGTGGCATCAGAAGGGTCTCTTGCTGGGAAGATCTTCTTCCCATTGGCATCCCTCTTTTGACGTTTTGAGCCACGGACCACTGGGCAGGTTCCACGGCAGCAACTCAGAAGAGGCCTCTGGAGCAGGAGAGCCTGTGCCCGGTACCCAGGGCGGGCCCAGCCTGCAAGCAGCTCTGCTCAGAGAAGTCCCACTTCCTCGGATGCATTCTGACTACGAACATGGCACTTTCGGGAGCAGGTCAAGAGCCCCAGGGGTCAATGGAACAGGAAGTTCTCAGGTCACATCAAATGTTCCATGTTGCAAACCCTCCATGTAACCCCTTTTCAGGAAGTCATCAGTCTCACTGGCAGGGTGCCTCCACCCTGGGCCAGGCAGTGTAATTGTCATGAGTCCCCGTCTCCAGTGTCCCTCTGTCCAGTGCATTTGACTAAACCCCCAGCTGTATGCACTGGGCCCCCAGGACTGCCTCCCCCAACATCCCCCACTGCAGCCCAGCATGGGGGGAAAACATCCTAAAATCACGAGGGGCTCCAGGGAAAAGCCGAGAGGGGGCACCTGGCTGGTGTGAGACTCACGAACTCCATGTGTTCAGGATGGTGGAGGCAATGAGGAAAGAGCGGCCCGACCTCTCTGTGCCAGCCCTGCCGCCCCCACTGGGTTCTAAATCCCCCAGCATGTTCATGGGCAGTTCGCTGCACCTGGAGACCCCACCAGGCAGATCAGCTCCTTTGTCCCACAGACAGCATTCCTCCACCTAGTCCTGCCTTCTTCTCCTGCTGTCATCCTCACCCCCCTTCCAGCTGTGCCTGAAGACAATGTGGGGGTCAGAATGGATGGAGGGTGGGGAAGGAGAGGCCGAACTGCCCCATTCACAGCCTTCAGGAGTGTCTCTGTCCTTGAACTTGAACTCTGTCAAGTTCCCTGACTCCTGGAATTTTCTAGAGTCCTAGAGAGGTCCTCCTGGCACTCCAGGAACCAGCTCAGGGCCTGCCTCTTCCCAGAAGCCCTTCTTATGAGTGCGGATGGCCTTGAAGTCAAAGCACAGCTGCTGAGGAAGTACCTGGGAAAAGCAAAGGCCAGAGCTTCAGGGTTGAGGAAGAGGAGGAGATGGAGAAGCCCACAGTTCATCTCCAGGGCTCCTCCAGGAGGCTGGCTGAGAGGCTGAATGGCCCGAGGACTTCCTTTCCCAGGAGGTTGCCCCACAGACTTAGAGCTGTGGGGAAGGGTGGCAGGTGAGACCGCAGGCTGTCTCCTGAACAGCAAGAAGGAAGCGTCCAGGGGGCCCAGGACAGCTGTCTCACTGTGCTGACTGAGCACCCCCAGTCCGGGCGTGTGAGTAGAGCTGACTAACTCTTGCAGCAAGTGGCCCCGAGCTGGGTAGGAATGGTGGGAAGGCCATCTGGAAAGTGGGGCTCAGGGGGTGCTCCTCGGCCTGGCCCTGACGCGTGGGAGCCCATTGTGGCCATCAAGGGTGGCCTGCTCTAGCCATCTGTGCAGTGCTGCAGGGGAACAGGAAACGGGAAACCAGCATTGCCTGCAGCCTCCCACCCCAGCGCCCACCTTCCCACCAACTCACCTCCCTGCCCGACCTGAGTTTCCTATTTTTTCTGTTCTCCAGACTTTTCCCATGGGGAAATCCCACCCATCCTTCCAGGCCAGCCAGAAAGCCTCTCCCTGACACCTGACCAAGCATTTCCTGCTGGCTTTGGTGGGGATCTGAGTCTGGCTCACAGGTCACCAAGTCCCTGAGGTCTGATATGTGTCTTCCCAGCAGGATGCTGGGATCCCCAAGGGCAAGGTCCCTGAGGGGAGCCGAGCTGTCACCATGTTGGCGCTCAGCAGGGCCTCCAGGCAGGACTGCTTCCCAGATCAGCCCCTTGTTCCTCCTCCCTGGCTCCCACTCCCTGTCCCCCCATCACCCCCTCACCGGCCTCAGGGAGCTGACCAGGCCAGAGGCCCCTGAATTCCTGCCTGAGGACTCAGCAGTGCCCCAGACCTCACAGACCACCTTTGTGTAGGTCACTGTTGCTGCGCTTTCTAGCCCAGCACGAACCCGGGGCCCAGTCTTAGTGACTGACCCACCGGGGAGCTCCCAGTAACTTCTCTCTGCCAGTCATGGGCTGCTGTGCCTTCCCTTTTGAGGAACTAAGGACTATTCTGTGAGTCAGTAACTGGGGGCAGAGGGAGTGGTGACAGACTCACTGCCGATATCATGTGTTCGCTGCAGCCATGGAGCCGAAGGCGTCCCTGCTTCTGCTTCCTCAAGAGGACAATGTCCTCCCGTGGGGGAGGCCCCCAGTCACTATATATTTGTGGCATCTAAACTAGATGGGCTAGAGAAAGCCACTCTGCACAGCAGAAAGATCACTGGCTGGGAGCAAGGGAGCCTGGGCTCCCCATGGCTGGCAACTGACTCCCCTTCTCTGAACCTCAATTTTGAGGGGTTGGCCCTTAGAAACCCTAAGAATGCTCACAGCTTTGTGACCTCTTGAAGTTCATACACATGAAGCAGCTGCGGGGCCAGCCACATCCTAAAGGATCCCATGAGAGATGAGTACTGGTCAGCATCTGTCTGCCCTGACTCCTAGAGAAACTCATGATGCGGCGATGAAGCGTTGAAGTCAGGCAGTCCTGGGTTCAAGTCCTGGCTCTGCCTCTTACCAGTACAATTTGCACCTTTCTGAACTTGATTTCCAGATGAGGAAATCTGAGGCGCCAGGAGGGAAGGAAAGCACCCAAGATATCAGGCAGGGCCCTGGGCCTGCTGGCCTGCAGCTCTACACTGCTTCTCCAGGGCTTGCCCTAGAGGGCCACTGGTCAGAAGAGAAGCCAGGGTGCTGGGAAGGCTGCTCCACTTTCAAGGGCTGAAATGAAGGTGGTAGTGTCTCACAGCCCGGCTGGCAAGTTCTTATACCCCAGAGCATATGTGCATACATCACAGACACAGTGAGAGGAGCAGACAGGCTGGGACCACCTGGCCCTGGAGGGAAGCCCTGGGAGGACTGGCTGGGTCTCCTCCTGGGCGGCAGCTGGGGTTGTAGCTGGTCCTGTGCCTTTCATCTGCAGATACCAAGCCTCCCTCCCCACGTGGTGCCCAGAAGGCCCTCGGGGGCTTCCTCTGCTGAGAGCTGCTGTCAGCAGGGGGGCACGCCTCCCATAGCCCTTGAAGTGGGAGCATTTCTGCTTTCATAGTATGCCCACCCCAGGCCCCAGCCCCTCGAATCCCTTTAAGATATGTCCATTGGGCTGGGCGAGGTGGCTCACCCCTGTAATCCTAGCACTTTAAGAGGCCAAGGGGGGCAGATCACAAGATCAGAAGTTTGAGACCAGCCTGGCCAATATGGTGAAGCCCCATCTCTACTAAAAATACAAAAATTAGCCGAGCATGGTGGTGGGCCCCTGTGATCCCAGCTACTCAGGAGGCTGAGGCAGGAGAATCGCTTAAACCCGGGAGGCAGAGGTTGCAGTGAGCCCAGATTGTGCCACTGCACTCCAGCCTGGGCAACAGAGTGAAATTCTGTCTCAAAAAAAAAAAAAAAGAGAGAGAGAGAGAGATGTCCATTACCTGAAGAATGGGGAATGGGGCGGCCCATGGGTGGAGGAAGGGCAGACAGGGTGTGGAAGCAATAGCTGTGTTTGTACAAATGGAGCCCTCCCCGCCGGCCACTGGAGGACGAGCTCGAGGGTCCCAGGTGTGTCTGTGCAGATTGATCACTGCACCTGCGCTGTGTCTGCTTGAAGCAGTGTCCTCTTTTCTAATTTCAGTAAAGCCCATGCCCACTCACCAAGCCAGGTGTCTGCCCAGAGGGGATCTTCCCCAAGGGAGCGCTGTTTCTAATGTGCACAGAGACGCTCCCTGTGCCCCTGCCTGCCCTGAGACTGTGCCTGGGCAGAATTTGGGTGGGAAGGAGGGCACGGAAGGTGCACAACAGGTGGAGCTGAGTTCACAGATAAGCATGCCCCAGGACAGAATGTCCTTTTTCCAAATCCCAACCCAATTGTTTGGTGACCACTAGCACTTCCACCCAGGAGCCTGAGTCCGATGCCAGCCAGCACAGTGCCCGGGAGCCCATGGCTGCTTCCAGGCCAGTCCTGAGCCATCTTGAGCAGCCAGAGAGCAATGCTGCCTGCCTGGAAGTGCCCGCCCACCCGAGGCAAGTTCTGTCTCTTCAGTGCCTCCCTCCAGGGAAGGGTGGGCCTAGGGCCTGGAACCCAGCCCCTCCCACAGACACCCCACTCTCCAGGCTTCAAAGGCTCACAGGTCATTTCTGACCTGGAGGCCAGGCTTGGACAAGGCCAAACCCCAGTGGGCTGTGGATCCGCCACATCTGTTTCTGGGATCTCACATGCTCTGTCTGCAATAGCCTCGGGCAGGAAGGAGAAAGGCTGAGTTCCACCAATCCAGAGGGTGAGCTTCAGCCTTCAGCCTCCCTGCATTCTCACCAATCAACTCCTCCCCTCTCCTGACTGCAAGCATGTACTTACACACACACACACACACACACACACACACACACACACACACACACACAGGATTCTGCAGTGGAAGGGGAGACCCGGGACCTAGCCCAGTCATGACTCTGACACTGTAACCTGGCCTGGAAGCTTCCATAGAGTAAGCATCAGTCCATGAGGCAGGCGCGGGGTCAGTGATCCCTAGTGGCCCCTGTGCTTCCTTAGCCCCTCTTTCTTCAGTTCCTCCTTCTCCCAGCGCCAGGCGCAGGGAGCTGCATTTTGAAACAAGAGTTCATGAATGAACAAATGAATGGATGGAGCAAGGTCCCTCTCCACCCTCACTTCCGATCCCCTAATCCCCTTCCCATCCCCGTCTCTAGGCCTGGCTCGGGGCAGAGCCCCAGGTGTTTTTCATTAAGGGTTTTACTGGGATTCTCAGGCTCTAGCTGAGGAAGGCTGAAAGAGCCACCTAATCCTCTGCCCCACCCCCAGGCTGAGCCCGACACAGCGGGAGTCGGGTTACACAGCGGGAGGCAGGGGCCTATCCTCTCCCACTCCCCAGACCCTTCTTGGGCAGACTTGCACCGTCTCCAGGAGGTCACCCAGGGCCCAGCTTGTCTCCAAGACCCTTCCCCTCCATCTGCTCTTTATCCCACAATAGCCAGGATATCGTTCTAAGAAACAAAGCTAATTATCTCATGCCCTTACTTTAGAATCCACCCAGACTGCCCCCTTCTTCCTCTTCTTCTTTTTTAAACAACTGGCTCTGATTTGTGGCACTTGCCAATGTCCATGGTATAAATATTCCCATCACGGCCAATTTCAAACTACCTTGTGAGGTCACTGAACTCATGAGCTCAGTCAGCTCTCAAAAGCTAGTAGAGCCGGCTCCCTCACCATCAGCCACGCCCTGTGCCCTTGACCTAGAAAACCAGCCCTCCTTTGCTGGCCCCAGTTGTCCCTGCAGCCTCACTTCTCACTACTTTTCCACCCCCAATACAGATACTGCACACTGAGGGGGATCCTGTGGGTCCCGGGGTGCACCTAGCGTTTTCCAAGAATGCCTGCCTCTCTCCTCTTTTGCCACGCCAGCCCCTTTGACAAAACCCCATTCAGATGCCTCCTCCTCCGGGCAGTCTTCTCTAACTCCTCAAGCTGGGTGGAGTGCCCTTCATCTGTTTCTGCAACATTGCCCTTGGACATGTGTGTTGTTGAATGATGTGTGTGTATACTGCCACAAAACCGTGGGCTCTTCGGAGGCCAGGGCTGTGCTCCTCCTGTTCATCTCTGGGTCCCCAGGCCCTGACCCAGAGGAGGCCTCAGTGACTGTGCTGAAGGAGTGAGGTGCACGTAGGGACGTGCTCAGGTCACCGGGCTCCAAGGGAGGAACCACCTGGGGGGCTGCAGCTATTCTCTTGGTCTTCCCCAGCGCCGCCTACATAGATGGCTGCCTGGGAGGCTGCAAGACAGACAGAGGGCGCTGCCCATGCTCACCCCGCCATGGAGAAAGGGGTTGCTCCCCAACTTCTGGATCTGACAGACACCAAGTGACATCCCCCACCTGCTCACTGGCTCAGAGGGACACGGAGCTGCCTGGGGCTGGGCAGAAATGAGCTGCCATCTGCCCCCTGGCTGTGTGTGTACTCATGACCATGGTTCCCTGCAGGGACCTCAGTATTGATGTGGTGCCAGTGCCCAGGTGTGTCAGGGAGGCCACCCTTTCCCATGCCTGGGAACCGCTTCCGGGCTCCCTGGGGCATCTCCAGCCTGGAAGAGCCTTTCCCACGCCTGTCCAGGTGTCCTGTGGGACAGAATGGGTAAGCAGGAAGCAGCCGCAGCACAGGAGCGGCTCAGACCCAGGTCTGCAGGTCCGCTTGGCCATTCAGGGGCTGCATGAAGAACCAGCTTGGATCTCAATTTCCTCATTTGCAAAAAGGGGGTGTCAATTCCTGCTTGTCAGCGATTCTGTGACCATCAGAGTCATAGCCACTATTTGTGCTGTACTTGCAAAGTGCCCTCACCAAAATGCTAAGCAGTTTACTCCCATTACTTTATTTAATGACCCTAGGAGATGAATTCATTTCACAGGTGAGAGAGCTGAGGTTCTAAGGAGATTATGGTCCCACAGCCAGTAAAGTGGGGTCTAACCCCAAAGCCCCTGCTCCCGCCACTGTATTGCTCTGTCACTGAAATCGGAAGGTAAGCATGGATAGGGCCTGGCATGTTCTAGGCACGTCAGAAATGGTTGTCCTTTTTCAAATTCACCAGAATCTTGGTGCCTGACATTTACCAGCAGGCTGCATTTTCTGAAATCACTTTCAAAGCCTCATCTGAGTCTGAAGGTGGTCACCGGCCCTCCCGCTTTTCCTGTAAGGAAACCGAGGAGGAAGGGCTCCCCATCAGGCCTGGACGAGGAGTGTCTGAGTGGCCAGACCAGCCCCCTCAAGCAGTCTCACTTCAGTCTCCACCAGGGGCCACAAAATCAAGTCCAGCAGGTCCCAAAGATCCAGGCCTGCCACTTGGAGCAAACCCTCATCTTCTCCAGACCTGTCTCCTCGCCTGCAAGATGGGAGTGATGATAAGGCCCCGCACTCCCACGCAGCTCCAGAGCTTGTGTGAAAATGCCACGGGGGAAGGAGGGTGATGAGCCCCGAGCACTGTGGACGCGAGCCTGCTCTGCGGAGGGGTCCAGCCCTGGCTGGTCAGCCTTGTGTACCTGAGAAGCACATCTCAGGGACAGCTAAGCTCCCCCAGGGAGCAGGGACTGTGCCCCATTTCGTTCACCGAGCATGCTTAAGTTCCCTCCGCGAGAAGCCCTGCTGTGTGTCTGGATTCTGAGGCCTGAAAGCGCTTATCTTTCACGCCAAGAGAACAGACTTTTTTAATGGGTTCAAGTGGTAGCACATCTGATAGGGCAAAACAGCTTCTTTAAAAAGAGAAAAATAAACAAAAACGTTAGACAGCTTTGAGAATCTTGAGACACAGAGAAAAGGAGTTGGTAAATGTCTTCTTCCTTCTGCGGACTCTGTCCGGGCAGCCATGAGCTGGAACTCAGCCCAGCCCTCGTCCCATGGGCTCTTTTCCACCCTCAGGAGTAGCTAGGCTGGACCCAGAGGGTAGGCCAGGCTGCTCCTGCACTGGGGACCCAGGGGCCAGTGTGGACCTTCTCCCCTGGCCCTCAGGCTGCAGGGAGCAGCTATCAGGAGGATGGGGCTGGGGTCTGCATCCTTGAGGCCCCCTCAGCCTGATTCTCACTAGACCTGGTTACCCTGCCCTGGCAGAATCCTGGGCGGTGTGAGAAGTCATCTCACCCGGGGCTACATCTGATGGGTGGGGGGAAGCTGAGGACAGCGGGAGGCAGCCCCGGTGAACAGACGTCTGAGCTGGGGCTCTGACCTCCTCAGCCTGTGGCGCTGTCACTGGGCCAACAACAATGTCCATCAGGTGCTGAGAGGCTGCAGTGGCCCATGTGCGGCCATGCCACCCCCTCACCCAGGCTTGCAACAGATACCCTGTACAGTAGATCACGAGGCTGGAAAATGCCAGGACCAGGATTTTGAGCCCAGCCATCTGGCTACGGAGTCTTTCTCTGACCCACCATGCCCCCCCGCCTCCTCCATGAGTTCTGGAGAAGTGTCCATGTTTCTTGCTCCCCCATGCCCACCTTCATATTAGGTGTGAACATGGAGGTGAAAGGCTCCCACAGAGGGAAGCCGTTTGCCCTCAGGTGTCCCAGCCGATGGCCCGTATGGGTACAGTCTGGTCAGGGATCTGTCCTAGAAAGGGCTCTGCCGATTTGAGATTGAAGATCTTGGCTGGGCTCAGTGGCTCTCGCCTGCGATCCCTATTTGGAAGGCTATTTATGAGGCTGAATCAGGACGATTGCTTGAGGTCAGGAGTTTGAGGCCAGCCTGGGAAACATAGACCCCTGTCTCTAATTTAAAGAAGAAAGATGCTGCCCCGGAAAGGTCTTTCTGAAGTCCAGATTGCCCACAGGGGGCTCTGAGGCCACCCACGGGAATCCCAGCAGGCTCACCCCTATGCTGTCATGAGGGCAGCCAGCCCATCTGCTGCCTCCTGGCTCTGCAAGTCTCAGGACTTTTCAGCCTTAAATCCAGTCCAAACCTGTACTGCCCACAGGGCTGTGCAGGCTTTGCCGAGGTCAAGGAGCCAGTGGGGGCTGAAATCCTGCTGTCTACGTGCAAGGCTCACCGGCCTGGAGGACAGACTGATTTTCTCTTACTGGTCAGAGGTGTTGTCTGCTAACTGAGCTGGACCCCACCTGAATGGGGATGCAGAGGCGCCATGTGGACTGGGGCTAGGCTTGCCCAAAAAAAGGCCAGATGGTCAGCCCCAAGGTCCCTGGAGTAAGTGTCCTCCTGCCCCCTGGCCCTGGACCTGTTCACCTCTTCAGGTTCTCCAAGGTCACTTCTTAGCCTCAGGCAAACAGACCATGCTTTTTGGATTCTAAATCAAGATTTGTAGGAACAAAGAAAGTATTTCGATTTATGAATCTAGAAATAAGGAAATATTCATAGTTGAAGAGCATTTGCATTTTTCAGTTTTGAGTCGTTACAAAGTCATCATTTCCACCCCATGGAATACTACTCAGCAATGAAAAGGAACTCACTCCTGACACACACAGCTTGGATGGAGCTCAGATGCGGTCTCTTAAATGAAAGAAGTCAGACTCAAAAGGCATCATACTATATGATTCCACTCATAGGACATCTGGAAAAGGCAGCCCCTACAGGGACAGAAAACAGATGAGTGGTTGCCAGGAGCAGGGGTGGGGACGGGATTGACTACAGGGTGCTCAGGGAAGTTTTGGGGATGATTAAACTGTTCTAGATCCTCATTGTAGTGGTGGTTATACAATCGCATGCATTTGAAAGAAGACTGTATGACAATAAGGGCAAATTTTACTGTGTGTAAAATATGCCTTAGTTTTTTTTTTTAAGAAAGGAAAAAATTACATTTCCTTTTTAACATTACATGCCCCCTTTTCCCCCTTATTCTGATCTTAACATAAATTTGAATTATTAAAAAATTTCAGACCGAGTAAAGTGGATCACGTCTGTAATCCCAGCACTTTGGGAAGCCTCAGTGGGCAGATCACCTGAGGTCAGGAGTTCAAGACCAGCCTGGCCAACATGGTGAAACCCCCTCTCTACCAAAAATACCCCCCAAAAATTAGCTGGGCATGATGGTGGGCACCTGTAATCCCAGCTCCCCGGGAGGTGACACAGAACAATCACTTGAACCTGGGAGGCAGAGATTGCAGTGAGCTGAGATAGCGCCACTGCACTCCAACCTGGGCAACAGAGCAAGATTCCATCTCAAAGCAAAACAAAATAAAACAAAAAACATATGAAATGATTCCTAATCTTATTTGCAATTAAATAAAGGAAAATCAACACAACCGTGTGATATCATCTCCACCCTCCACTCCCTTGGAAAGAAAAAATGGAACCATTTGAAGGGGTGGTCTCCGGGACTCCCACCTGAAGTCTGGGCACAGTAACAGGTGTGGCCAATGGGTGAAGTTTTTGGAGGGCAATTGTGAAGGATATCCCTTTCCATCCAGAGCCCACTGCGAGAAAAGCCTCTGAGGTGTCCACGGAGAATGATTTACTAAAATACCTGCACAAGAACTTCAGTCCAGCACTGCCTGAAACAGCAGAAGCCTGGAAATGAGGTGCCCACCAATAGGGAAGAATTAGATCAGTTGCAGTCCATCCGCACAACTGAATGCTCCGCAGTCATTATACGAATGGGGTAGAACTGTCTGCACGTGCCGAAATGAAACTAGGTCAGAAAAAGGAGCTGCAGCTCCCCGTGGATAGACCCATCCCTTTGGTGTAACTTTTTAAAAGCACAGACTTATCCTCACAGGTATGTGCACAGAAAAAAATTCTGGAAACAGCAATCAAAAACCTATTAAATGAAATTGCCTTTGGCAAGAGACAGGTGGGGAGAAGGAGGATTTCACTTTTCATTTTGGACTTTTCTGTTCTGCTTGGATTTCGAATCATGTGCATGTGCATATGTTAATTTTTTAGAGGTCATCAGAAAATATCTAGGTGGTGAGATTTGAGGTCAATTTAATTTACTTTTTCTACTCCTCTATTTTAAAAAGAATCAAAATCAATGTGTTTAAATGTTTCAAAACAAATAAAAACTTCCACTGCTCTGAGGATAAAGCCCGCAGTCCTGAGCATTACGCCCAGGAGGGAGTTTCTTGAACCTTTACCTCCTACCTCCTTGCGCTGAACTTCCGGCCCCAACCCCAGCCAACCCCATCAACTCTCTACAACACAAGCCCTTGTGCTGTCTTACCTCTGGGCCTTTGCCTATGCTGTTCCATCTGCCTGGACTGCTCTTCCTGCTCTAGGTCATCCTTTCATTTGACCTTATGTTTCCTTTGGTTTGACGCCAGGTGCCTGCCAAGTGTTTGGTGGTATTGGCCTGCCCAGTGGCTCCCCCTGGCCTCACCTCCATACCCTCAATGCTCCTACTATGCTGCCAGCCTCCCTCACTACCTTGCAACATCCTTGAAGGTGAGGACGGGGCCTGGGTCATTGACAGTGTCCAGGGCTGGGCTCTGTGCCTGACACGTAGTAGGTTTCATCAACATTTGTTGACAGAACTGACAGATGACTGACTGCATGAATGAATGAATAAGCAGTGGCACCCCAGGCTTATCCCTAAGCAGGCCTGTTTGTGGGGTGGGGCTTCTGGCAGGGCGGCAGACGCCAGGCCTGGGCACCTGCGGAGGCAACCTGGAGGGGCAGACACAGCCGCCGGCAGCAGAGCCGCCCGCTCGACTCCAAGGTGGCTTTTATTTCCTCTTCTTCAGGTGCCAAGTCCCTGAACAAATATTTTCCTGGAGTGGAAGAACGGCTTAACTCCCAGCCTTAAGTGCTGGAAACACCGGCTGGGTAGGGCAGGTTCCAGGAACCAGAGGAAGCCGGGGTCTGGCTGCAGCTGGGGGAAGGGGTCCCAAGGGCTGCCCTCCAGGCAGTGCCCACCTTCCCACTGTCTGAAGAGGGGGCTTGCTCAGCCCTCCCTGTCAGGCCCAGGGAAAGCCGCCACTTGCTTGCTCTGCTCAGCACGCAGCTGCGAGAGGCTTTTGCCCTGGGCCTCTTTGCCCATAAATCAGAATCCTCTGGGATTCTGGAGAAAACGTAGACCATGTGGGCCTCCCTCATTTTTGCTGAAAAAGCTACAGTGAGATTTAAAGGAACTAATTAGAATCTCAGAAGCCCTTTTATAAGCATTTTTCTTCCCTTTAACTTTCTTATTGAGAAATAACATACACAGAGTGCTCTCATCTAAGTGTATAGCTTGATGACTTATTTACATATATGTTCACCCTTGTAATCACCACCCACATCAAGCCTGAGAACATTTCCGCACCCCAGGTTTTTTGTGTCCCTGCCTAGTCAATACCACACCCTCAGCCCGAGAAACCCACTGGCTTCTATTATCACCAATTAGTTTCGCCTGTTCCTGAACTTCCTACAAACGGAATCATGCAGTGCCGGCTTTGTTGTGTCTGGCTTCTGGTGCTTAATAGATATGCCCTTGATGTTCATCTCTGTTGTGCCTGTGTCTGTGGCTTGTCTGTTTTTGTTGCCGAGTAGTATTCCACTGTGTGAATACACCACAATTCATGTATCTATTCTCACCGTCAAGGGCATTTGGGCTGTTTCTGTGTTTGAGCTCTGATAAATAAAACTGTTACATGCATTTTCATACACACCATTCAGCAGACATATTCTCTCATTCTGCTTGGATCACAGGGTAGGCATATGTTTAGCATTAGTAGGTATTTCCAAGTAAGTTTCCAAAGAGCTCCTATCAATTCTCACTCCCTCCGACAGCCTAGGGACATCTCCCCACACACATTGCCCATCCCTACATGCAGTCTTTCTGGTGATAGGAGGTGGGCATGGTGGTGACTCGCACTGTTAAAAATCTTCTAGCCAGGCACAGTGGCTCACATCTGTAATCCCAGCACTTTGGGAGGCCAAGGCAGGTAGATCATGAGGTCAGGAGTTCGAGACCAGCCTGACAAACATGGTGAAACCCCGTCTCTACTAAAAATACAAAGTTAGCTGGGTGTGGTGACACACACATGTAGTCCCAGCTACTCAGGAGGCTGAAGCAGGAGAATTCCTTGTACCCGGGAGGCAGAGGTTGCAGTGAGCCAAGATGGTGCCACTGCACTCCAGCTGGGCAACAGAGCGGACTCTGTCAAAAAGAAAAAAGAATCTTCTAAATGTTGCTTGAGTTCTGGAGCAGGGTAGCAGTAGCAGCCAGCCTCAACGAGCAGCCCAAAAGCAGAGCCCCCTACTTGCAGTGAACTCCTGAATCCCATGCCTCCTGCCAGGCTGCATAAGAAAACATCCACCCTCCAGGAGCACCCAGGGTGGCAGGAAGCCAGAGATACCTGCTATTATGTGGCAAGAGGTGCCCCAGAGGCACGACCCGAAGTTATGAGGGCACAAAGGACTCAAGTGCCTCCCCAACCCTTGAAGGTGAGCAGGTGTGGGGCGGGCCTGCTGAGGACCTGCACTGGGGCACATGCAAATCCATCCTTGCACATGTGCAAACCACGAGTGGGCGCGGCTCCTGTACTGGGGTGGGGCAGCAGGGTTGCGGGGCAGGAGGAAGGGAGAAAGCCCGGAGAGGGCTGGTCCCACGGCCAGGCAGAGTGAGCAGAATGGGACCCTCCAGCTCCGACAGCTTTAGGGCCTGTGGGCGCAAAGCAGTTTCTAAGCCCTCTAGGCCCCTCACTCATTCAGCTTCAGGTGCCAGTGGCTCACCTCCTCCGGAGGCAGCCCAGCCTCCTTTCTCTTCTGCCAGGCTGGAGAGAAGGGGCAGGGGGTGAGGGTGATGGGAGTGAGGGAGAGGGCACCTCAGCAGAGGGGGTGCAGTCTGGTCCTGGGGTTCCTCTGTGCAGTCGGTACCTGCAGACCCATTTAAAAAACCCTCTCTCCCAGATGCTGTGGGGGGGCCCACACACCAGCAGTGCCTCACCTGGGAGGGAGCCTGAGATGGCCCATCTCAAGGCCCAGCTCTGGGACTACTGTCCCTTCCGCCCTAGATGGCCCACTCAGAGCACAGCCTCATCCCCTGGCTCCCCTGCAGGAGAGCAAGGAGAAGCAGGGTCATGATGCCCAGGTGCTGCCAGTTTTGCCTCTTACCAGCCCCTCCTCGCCTCCCATCCTACACAGTCATCAACCCTCACCTCTGCTCCATGGCCAGGCCTCGGCCCCCAGCCCTCTGCATCTTCGTCTTTCCTGCAGCCCTTCGGAGGCACGCCTCTCCCTTGTGGCCAGCCCCACTGCTCTGCATTCCAGCCTCTCCCTCCTGTACCTGCCCACACTTCAAATTCTCTACTGATATCCCTTCCCCAAGTAAGAGGCTGACTTGAATTTGCCCTTCCAGACTGAGTTCAACCACCCTCTGGCACCTCCGTGATCCAGACGCTGTGCAGATGAGATGCCCTGTCGTCCTGCAGCCCACACAGTTCTGTCATTGACACCACTCTGTCACTCGTCTGCTCCCTCTGACCACAACCTCCCTGAGAGCAGGGAGCAGAATAGAAATTCGGGGTCTTTATTCTGGCTAAGAAAAAACATATCCCAAGCAAAACCCCTAAGGCAAGCGAGGCAAAAAATGCAATTTAAAACAGAAGCTGGAGGCCGAGGCGGGTGGATCACGAGGTCAAGAGATCGAGACCATCCTGGTCAACATGGTGAAATCCGGTCTCTACTAAAAATACAAAAAATTAGCTGGGCATGGTGATGCGTGCCTGTAATCCCAGCTACTCAGGAGGCTAAGGCAGGAGAATCGCCTGAACCCAGGAGGCGGAGGTTGCGGTGAGCCGAGATCGCGCCATTGCACTCCAGCCTGGGTAACAAGAGCGAAACTCCGTCTCATAAAAAAAAAAAAAAACAGGGCCGGGCGCGGTGGCTCAAGCCTGTAATCCCAGCACTTTGGGAGGCCGAGGCGGGTGGATCATGAGTTCAAGAGATCAAGACCATCCTGGTCAACATGGTGAAACCCCGCCTCTACTAAAACTACAAAAAATTAGCTGGGCATGGTGATGCGTGCCTGTAGTCCCAGCTACTCAGGAGGCTGAGGCAGGAGAATTGCCTGAACCCAGCAGGCGGAGGTTGCGGTGGGCCGAGATCCTGCCATTGCACTCCAGCCTGGGTAACAAGAGCGAAACTCCGTCTCAAAAAAAAAAAAAAAAAAAAAAAAAAAAAAAAAAAAACAGAAGTCAGCTGCATATTAAGAGTTCAGCATGATCTGAGAGATGGTGGCTCATGCATTTAGAAAATAACTTGGGAGGCCGGGCACAATGGCTCACACCTGTAATCCCAGCACTTTGGGATCATGAGGTTAAGACCATCCTGGCAAGGAAGAAATGGTCCCTCCTGCTCTGCATGGCCCAGGCCATGTCTGGGGTCTAGGGTCAGGGGCTGACCTGCACCAGGGCCAGAGTGGGCCAGCAGCCTGGACAAGGCTGGGGAGCCAGCTCTAACAGATGCTCCAGGACACTGGGGACCCCTACGGTACACTGTGCTTCCTCAACCTCCAGGTCTTTCACTGTAATTTTTCCCTACTCGGCACATGACTTTTTTAGATCTCTGGCACTTAAGACTGTTGCTAGTGAGTATACAGAAACCACAGTGAGCAAACAAAATAGCAAGCTTTGAAAGTCAGTAGGGAGCCCATCATGTCCTTGAGGAAGGGAATGATCTAGCTGGAGCCTTACAGAACAAGGAGTGCTGGGCAGGAGGGCCAAGAGCCCGGGAGGAAGGCGAGATGCTGAATGCCTGCACAGGGGGGTTCGGGAGGAGGGACCAGCATGAATTCTGCTGTTCTGTACCAAGCCAGAGCACAGCCCAGAACCAGGCTCCCACCCCAAGGCAACAGGGCAGGACATTGCCAGGCCAAGAAGAGACTCAACCACCACCACAGCAGCCATTGCCCGAAATGACAAGTACCGTTTATTGCCGTTACACAAATCGACCCAGCCTCTGGCTCGGGCACCGTCCCACAGACCAGCAGCTGAGCATGGTCAGCTGACCCTTTCCCCACCCCCGAGTCACATGCAGTCATATGTTCCAGGCAGGAAGTCGCAGTATCGAATACCGGGCACAGGCTCCCTTCGCTTGGCTGTGCATCTCTGATCCACAGACTGGCCCGTCTCTGAGTGGCCAACAGAGCCGCTGAAACGTTGTCAAATAAGCCCGTGCAGGAGTCTCCAGGAGCCCCGGGGTGGGGGCCTCTGGCCTCTGCAGCAGGGTGGGAGGAGGGCATCCAAGGTATCTTCGGGGCAGGCTTCGGCTTCACACCTCTCCCGGGACCACAGCCTCAGGTCAAGCTGTGCTGGAGCCATCCACCTTCCTTTGCGATTTAGAAGATGGGGCTTGAAGCTTGGCAACACGGAAATTGACTGCTGATGCTTTATAAAACCTTGGCTGAACCTACCGACCTCCAGAAGAATTTCAGCCGAAACAAAAAAGCAAATACACAAGGGGACCCTGGAACCAGAATCCCTCCCCATGGGAAAGACAAAGGCACAGAGATGCAAGCCAAGTTTTCCAACACGTCGGTGTTTGTAGAAAAGTCCGGTCACATCCAGACACAGCACAGAGGCAAGAAGCGAAGGCAGTGGCATTCACCGGACTACTTTATATTAAAGTTTATTACACTTGGAAAATCTACTGTACAGGGAAAAACCCATTGGATTAAGTAGAGTTTTGCCAAAAGCAAAAGACTATCACTCTTTGGAAAATATTCCTGATTCCAGCCCAGGGCCCAGGGCGGGGCCGCAAGAGCTAACAGAGAACCTGGCCTTGGATAGAGGCGCTCAGAGCCAGCTCTGCCCAAGATGCCCCTTGTCAATTTCCAGGAGGAAGAAGCATCCCTCGGAGACGGCGCCACAGGCAGGATGGGCGTGGTCTGCAGGAGGATCTCCGGGCCCCTGCCGCCCACCCTACAGTCCTCTGTCCATCTGAAGGCTGAGCCGCCAGCATTTACTTCTCACATGGGCTCCTCCAACGTGGCAGCAGCCCAGGCCTCAGCATGGCCCTGAGCTCATGGATGCAGGCATGACTGCTCAAGAGGCAGCGGCCCCATGGCAGCCTGGACTGGCCAGCCCGCCAACAGACTACCAGAAATGGGGCCACCAGACGGACAGTCCATACCCTGTTGCACACATGAGCGACAAACTCAGAGACAACACACAAACTAAGCCTACATTTTGGCTTCCAGATTTGGTTCTCCTAGATAAAAGAAAAAAAAAAATTTAACCCTGATGCTGTCTCCTGACCATAGACTAGGGAAGCAAGATGGGGGATACCGAATCAACTTACTTAACTTACCTCAGAAGTAACAAAGTCTACTGGGCTATGAACAAAGAACTAGGGGAAACATGTGCAAAAACAAGTTGATATCTAGATTAGACCTCCCCACGAAACAAAGCAGACTCCTGTCCCCTGCCACTCAGTGGCCACACCCCCAAGATGCTTGGTCCTACCAGTAAGTGCTATAGATGTGTGAGCCTCAAGCCCCACCTGCAGGATCTTCCAGCCACAGGAGGCCATTTAGGTCCAAAGCAGTCAGATCTCCCTCCCCTCCAGAGTTGGGCCTGGGGAGAGGCTGCTTCAGTTTGGAGAAACCGAGTCAGAATGGTTCAACGCCAGGTGCTGGCTGTGGTGGAAAGGTCCTATGCAAGAAACCCCTGGTGCCCCAAGTCAGGCAGAAGTCAGAGAAGCAGAGTAGGGCTCCCAGCACACCCCAGGACTCGGTGGGCAGGAGCGGCCAGACGGACTGGAATGCTAGGGAGGTGGCCTGGTGGCAGGGGAGGCCGGGGCCTACAGTTCTTCAAGGAAGAGGCAAGTGGGGGCCTAGTGAGTGGCAGGGCGGAGGGGGCGCATGGCTCCCGCGTCAGGCGTAGAACTCCTCCTGTTTGGTGGGCTTCTGGTAGGTCCCGCCGTTGGCTTGTTTGGGCTCCTCCAAGGAGTAGCTGCCTTCGTCCTTCTTCTTCATGCGGTACAGCATGAAACCCACCAGGCACACAGCAAAGATGAGCCCCACGAGGCCTCCGGCAATGACTCCTAGGGTGGGCAGATGGGGCCAGCTCAGCTCAGCAGCTCCTTGGACTCTGCCGCAGACCCTCCCCCAAGTGGTGGCCTTGGCTGTGGTCAGCCCCACCTCCACCCCACAGCAGCAATTCACCCTCAACCACCCCAGAGAGAAAACTCACCTCCCAGCACCTCCTTCCTGTCCAGGAGGCCCTGTGAGGCCCCCGTGGCCCCCTGATCCATGGGAGACTGGTTCCGGTGGTCAGGCTCCACAACCACTACAGCCGTGCTCTCCCCGGAGGTTTCAAAGGTGAAGTCCTGTGGGAGGGTAGGGGCAGATTGGGTTGGCTTAGTCACTGCCAGCAGCAGCAACCAGCTCCACTGCCAGACCCAGAAGCAGTTCCTGCCTCCGTGATCTTCGCCACCACCCACTCAGATGCACACAAACCAAGACCTCGCAGGGCCCAAAGCCAGGCCTTCCTGCCACATCAACTCTGGACCCTGGCTGGATCACAGCACAGATATCACAAAAAATGATAGAAAGCACACATTTTTGTTTGGAAATAAACAGGCTTATTTTAGTGTAAAGTACAAAATCCCCACGAAGCTGTAAGATACATATAGGACGGCCGGGCATGGTGGCTCACACCTGTAACCCCAGCACTTTGGGAGGCCGAGGCGGGCGGATCACGAGGTCAAGAGATCGAGACCATCCTGGCCAACATGGTGAAACCCTGTTTCTACTAAAATACAAAAATTAGCTGGGCATGGTGGTAAATGCCTGTAGTCCCACCTACTCGGGAGTCTGAGGCAGGAGAATTGCTTGAACCTGGGAGGCAGAGGTTGCAGTGAAGCGAGATTGCGCCATTGCACTCCAGCCTAGCGCCTGGCAACAGAGCAAAACTGTCTCAAAAAGAAAAAAAAATACATACAGGACTTGGTATAAGACTCACTCTTGCAGGGTGCGGTGGCTCACGCCTGTAATCCCAGCACTTTGGGAGGCCGAGGCGGGTGGATCACGAGGTCAAGAGATCAAGACCATCCTGGTCAACATGGTGAAACCCCGTCTTTACTAAAAATACAAAAAATTAGCTGGGCATGGTGGCGCGTGCCTGTAGTCCCGGCTGAGGCAGGAGAATTGCCTGAACCCAGGAGGCGGAGGTTGCGGTGAGCCAAGATCGCGCCATTGCACTCCAGCCTGGGTAAAAAAAAAAAAAAAAAAAGACTCACTCTTTCAGCAGGGACTGCTGTTAAGTTTGCTGTAAGTTTGGAGAGCCCTCTCTTGGGTGATATTTATTTAAGGGCACTTTTGCTCTGACCTCATAGTCTGTCCTGCTCTGGTCGAGGCCCTGGGAGCTGAGGATGGTGGGCCCCTGTGCCCTGTCTTCCTGGTGAGGAATACAAGATGCCCACAGGGCACAGGTGTAGGGCCTGCTGGGTACCAGGCATTAGGGCCAACCTGCCCATTGGGCACCCAATGTCCCAAGGAATGCAGAGGCCACTCACCGGCTCCCCAGATCCTTCTGCTGCTGGGAGCTGATTGGAGGCTCCATCTTCAGCAGCCTTCTCGGTGGCAGAAGAACCTCCATCCTCTGTGTGGGGAGTGTGAAGGTCAGGTTGGCCGGGTCCTGCAGGAGTTGAGTTCTCATGGTGGCCAGGCTGCATGTCCCTGTGGGGGTGGGAGGTGGTGGGCTCCTGGGCCTCAGTGGCTCTGGCCGTTGAGGCCTGATGAGTGGCTGGGAGCTGTGTGGTCTCCCTGGGTGGGAGGGTGGCCTCCTGGTCCCGGGCGGTGAGGTCAGGCTCTGCTTCCAGCAGGACTACGACCTCTCCCTCCTTGGGCCCCTCTTCAGCCGGCAGGGTGGAGGTAGAGGCAGCTGTGGCCTCCAGGCTGGTGGGCTCTGGAGCCGTGGGAGTAGCTGTCAGGAGCCACATGTCCTTCAAGGTGTTATCTTGCAGAGCACCTGCAGGACCAGAAGCAGAGTGTGTTGGGACGGGGGAGGCCCACCAAATTCAGGCTGCAGGGGAGACTGGTACCTAGGCAAGGCAGCTGAGGCTATGCTCTTTGGAAAATGGACAAAGAGAGCTGCCCCTTCCCACTGTGTGCGTCCAGGGGCAGCCTGGTCTCTGGAGCCAGGAGCCAGGTGCCTAAGCCACCTGGGAAGGAGCTTTCCTGAGACCATAGGAATGGGGTGGGCATCCCTCCTGGGCATAACTACTTCAGTTATCCTACTTAGCCCCAGGGCACACACCTCTCTGGCTCCTCCCTGAAAAACCACCCCCCCACACACACCATAACCCCCCTCCCCACTTCCAACAACAGATATCCTGCCTTGCAGCTCTCCGGCCTCTGCCTCCGTCACTTCCCCAGGGATGACCTCAGCCTCCTTCCTTAGCTCTCACCCCTCTTATGAGGTCCACTCAAGAGCCACCTCCTCTGGGAAGCCTCCCTGACCACCTCCAGCTCACGGACTTCTCTCCCCCAGGGAAAGGGGAAGTAGGGAAAGGAGCCTGGATGGAAGAGCTACACCACAGCAGGCTCTGCACTGCCTTATAGCTCGATGAGCTTATCGGGTCAAGGTATTATTCCCATTTTACAGATGAGAAAACAGAGGCTTAGGAGTCAAATAACCTTCTGAAGGGGGTTCCAGAGGTTTCCTAGTGAGTACAGGTATTCCTAGTGAACATGAGCCTGTGTGCCGCAGGCAGCCCTGGGGCCTTCTGGAGCCCACAGCCTTCACCTCACCTCCAAGCATGATTTCTCCTTAACCAGGCAGCTCAGGGACCCCATTCCTCTCCTCAGTATTACCCTTTGAAGCCAGCTGGGTGGAGATGGGGTGGGCAGGGTGCACTTGGTACATGCTCAGTAGACATAGGAGACATGCCCCCAGCCATGACCTGTTGCTGTATTGGGTGGAGCCCCCCAGACAACCTCACCTGCACCTGAGCCAGAGAAGTTGTCAGAGTCATCCCCAGAGCCATCTTGATCTTCAGGTGGCAAATTAGTAGCCACAATTTGCTGGAAAAGGATCAGAACATGGTATGAGTAGACCTCGGCCGGGGCTCTGCCACTCCTGGGTCCTTCCTTAGAGAGCTGAGTGGGCTCACCCACCTGTGCCGCACAGGTGCACAGGGAGAAGCCTTCTCGTGTGGCTCCAGGACGCGCAGCTCTGGGCAGCACTTTGGTCCCCACACCCAAACCCCTGATGCTACAACACAGCCTGGTGCCGGGGGCAGGGGTACGGGGCACAAGAGAGCAGGCAGGGCCCTCACCCCAAGAAGCTCAGTCTGCTGAGGGAGCTCCAGACCCCTCAGAAGGGCAGACAGGGAGCTGTTATTGGGAACAGAGGCTGTGGCCCCCATGGGAGCCCATCAGCCCACCCTACACTGAGAACCAGCTCTTGGGGCCGTCAGCCAGGGAGCGCTGGAGTCAAAGACTGCCAGCCCAGCCCCACTAGGGGCTTTCGAAAAACCCCAAGAACAATCTCAGGACAAGCTAGAGGTAGAGAGGCAGCCTCTTGGCATGCCGGCCCCCAGAGGTGGACACCGAGGATACCACGAGAGGCCGGGCTGGGCTGGGCACAGGGAGCTGTCTGTGCTGGGGCAGGTCTGCCCATGCAGGGCAACCCCAGGCCTGGCCACGATGCACCTTCCCACACTCAGCCCAGTTCCCATGTACAGTGAAGACTGGGTGCAGGCCCTCTGGTCAGAGTACTGTCCTCCTTGGGGAAGAAAGGACCGGGTGCCCCTCAGGCAGGGGACATATAAGGCTAATGTGGAAGGGGCCCTGCACTGAGAAGGCTCCAGTTAAGTGGGTTGTGGGCCTGGGGCAGGCCCTGCTTACAAACAGCAGCCCCAGGAATCCCATCTGCCTGCCCAGCTCCAAGAGGCTGCAGGCAGGGGCCAGAGGGTAAACATACACACCTCTCCCCAGTTCCTGAGGCCAGGGCTGACTGGCAAGACCGGGGGCAGGGGTGGGCAGGCAGGATCACACCACACACAGTGAGCAGGCCTGTGCAGAACCCTGGTCTGCATGGAGGGCAGAAGGTCAGGACCGCCTCTGCCCTTCACACTGGCCCCAGGACCTCAGGTAGGGAAGGGAGAACCCAGAAGCCAGGTGGCAAGAAGCGTGGCTTTGAGAGCCCTATTCAGCCGTGAGATTTAGACCCAAAGACCCCACTCACTACACAGTCTATCTTGAGAGGGCCCGAGTGTCTGGGACCAGAACAAAGAATGAATAAAGATGAACAGCACGGTCCAGTGCGCGAGCTTTAAGGACTCTAGACCCTGTCACTCATTAGATGCATGGTCTAGGGAAATCATTAAGCCTCTTATGGCTTCAGTCTCTCCATCAGTAAAATGGGAAAATAATAACATCTGCATTCAGGACTGCTGCAAAAATTTAATGAGGCTATGCCTAACACAGCCTGGCACGTAGTAGGCACACACAAACAGTGGCCATTGTCTAACTAAGGGAGCCTCAGGTGCCAGCAGGCCTGCCTAGAAAGAGGGTGAAACAGGGAGACAGGGTTTCATGAGAAGGGGGGGCAGGAATCAGTCAGCTCATCAGGAGCCTCTGCACTGACTTGGCAGAGGGGACCCACCTGAGGCTGGGCTCCAAAGGAAAAGGACCTCCTCAGCCCAAGAGGCCTCACCAGGCCCTGACCATAGGCCCACAGGTATCACTCCTGGGTAATGCAGAGCAGGCAGGGACAGACAAGACCTCCTGCTTCCTGAGGCAGAGTCAGACCAGGTGGAGGCTCTACATCCAGGGGCCTAGGTCAGAGGGAAGCATCAGACACGTGTAGAAACCAGAAGGTCAGAAATAACACTGAACTTCCTTTGAAAGTACAAAAGCAAAACTGTACCTTCCTTCCCTCAAGAGAAAGGTTTTGACCCTAGAAGGGCCCTTCATGGCTCATTACCGTGAACAGTCACATTCCACCAAGGCTCATCTACAATTAACAGAGTCCATCGAGGCCTATCTACAATAAGCAGTCATTGGCCGGGCACAGTGGCTCACACCTGTAATCCCAGCACTTTGGGAGGATCACTTGAGCTCAGGAGTTCAAGACCAGCCTGGCTAACATGGTGAAACCCCATCTCTACTAAAAATACAAAAATTAGCAAGCACGGTGGCGTGTACCTATAGTCCCTGCTACTTGGGAGGCTAAGGCAGGACAATTCCTTGAATCCAGGAAGTGGAGGTTGCAGTGAGCCAAGATCACACCACTGCACTCCAGCCTGGGTGACACAGCGAGACTCTGTCTCAATCAATCAATCAATAAAAATAAGCAGTCATAGTCCATGATCCCCCAGTGTCCACACAAGGCCACATTTAACTGCACTATCTCCACGTGATACTGCAAACACCAGTGCTGCCCCTCAGAGCTCTGAAGCTGCCCTGGCCTCCCTCAAGCCTGTCCCCTTCATCAACAAAGAATACTGCCCGCCAGGGGGACACGGAGTGGGTATCCCCACCCATATTCACTCACTCTCACCCAAGAACTCTGCCCTGCCCTCTCCTGCTGCACCACCCACCTCAAGAGAAAGCTGGAGATTCAGCAGGGATGGGGCAAGGCGTTGGCACTGCGATCCCACGTGCCTCCGCTGTGTCGTAAAGAGCACCAAATCTTAAAGCAGAAGTCAGCCACTGGATCCCTGCCTCATTCAACAGATGAGGTAACCAACGCCCACAGAGCAGACACGCACACTGGGGCCCATGTAACCTGGGAGGCACCGCCCGGTGAGACCCAGGAACGCCAAGGAGGCCCCAACAGGCTAACAGGTTCCCAAGAGCAGGGCTTTTCTCCTGACCAGATAAGCATTTCAATCTGCCGGGTCCCTAGAAACAATTTGTTCCTGTAGCTCTGCCGGCTTATCCCTCTGCAATCTTATTTACACAACAAGCTCTTAAATAAACGTTTTCTCCACTGAAACCAGCTCCCTGGCCTCCAGGGGCCTCTCCCCTCTCTGGGCCTTTAGTATCCACTAAGGGGATGGGCTAGAGAGACCTCCCAAATCTTCTCCAGCTTAAACCTTCAGTGATAGCCCCTCAGATGAGGAGAAGTTAAGATTTCAGCCTCCTGGGGAGGAAATTGGCAGAAACTGCTGAGTTTGAACTTGGATTACCAAGGTGCCAGCTGACTCCAGAGTTTCTGGTGAGGCTTCCGGTTTCCTCTAGCAGGCCTGCTGCGCTGACAGCCTGCAGCACACCACCTCCAGGCCTCCTGGGCAGCTCCCTCAGCATCATCTCCAACTGGGTGCTTCTGAGGCTGCTTGGCCACTGCTCAAGGCTGCTCAGGAACAGGTAGCCTCAGCTTGGAGCCCACCTCCTGTTGCAAAGGAAGGCAACAGGCAAACCAGCCTTTAACCTCTTTAAGTCCCAGAAAAACCAACTGTCCATAGAACAAATCAACAACTTCGTGGGAGGTAAGGTCTACGCTTCCACTCATCCTGTTTGCTCAAAGCAAGAGACACCTTGGGGATCAAGGGGCAGCTGCCAGGAGTCTGGGAAAGGGAGTAAGAGAGAAACGGTCAGGTCAGCCCAACTCCATCTCAGCTACACCAGTCTCCTGGCCACACCCCAGGGACCGCGGAGAGTCCTGGAGTCAGGGCTCTGACCCAGCAAGAAAGAGGGTGTGAAGAAGTGAGGCCTTCTCTAAGGCTGGAAACACTTTCCACTCATTCCTTTCTCATCCCTACAACTCCCCTGCAGATGAGGCAGCAGGGCAGAGATCACTGTCTCTAGTAGATAAGGACTAGAGCCTCTGAAAGGCGAGGGACCCGCCCAGGGCTGCCCAGCCCTCCTAGCTGAGCCCAGCAGTTTTAAGGGAAACCCATTTAAGACTCCTCAGTGGGACAGAGCTTCACTGACTAGGAATCACTGAGCCTGCCCCAGTGGTGAAGCTACCCAGGGAGCAGCCCACACTTGCGAGGTGGAGAGGGAATGGTGTGGACCAGAACAGGACCTGTGCCACCAGGGACGGGGAGTTATCATCACCGGCTGCCAGTCACTCTAAAGAGCACATCTGGAGTCTGTGGGCAGAGGGCTGGCAGAGAAGCTTCTAGAAGGCAGCCTCAAGCTAACTGCCAGCTGTCATTCCCATAGCAGAAATAAAGAGGACCACCCTCCTGGGCAACCTCTGTCTCAGCTGAGCTCCTTGCCCTGGGGAGTACTAGGGCCAGGCCTTGAAGCCCCCGACCCAGGAGAAGATAAGGGGCTGGGGCTGAGGCCAGCAGTGCTGCAGCTCCTCTGCAAAACAGCTCAAAAGCACCTTGGCTGCATTAGAAGCCAGGATGTCCAGTGGGCATCTCAGACAGGTTGAAGGGAGGGTGGCATGTCCAGTCACTAACCTGAGAGACTGCCCATCCATCCCTACCCCATCAGCCTGAGGCCACCAGGTCAGAAGGCCTTTGATTTCCAGCCCATACTCTGAATCACTGACATGGGTCACCTGCTGCTTAAAGTGAGTGATGGGTAAAACCCAAATTCCTTAAAAGGCATTACTGATGGAGGGTGAGGTGGAATCCCAGTACTTTGGGAGGCAAAGGCGGGTAGATCACCTGAGGCCAGGAGCTCAAAACCAGCCTGGCCAACATGGTGAAACCCCACCTCTACTAAAAATACAGAATTAGCCAGGCATGGTGGCGCACGGCTATACTCCCAGCTACTTGGGAGGCTGAGGCAGAAGTATCACTTGAACCTGGGAGGTGGAGGTTACAGTGAGCCGAGATCACGACAGGAGCTTTGGGAGAAAAGAGAGAAGAAATAGTCTGGTCCTGGCCTGGGGGAGCTCTCAGCCACCCAGGACATATGGCCAGGTGTCCGGCTCTAGGGGGACTGAATATGGGGGTGCTTCAGAGGCTGAAGTCCAGGGGGCTGCCCTAAGGAGGGTACTAGGGCCAGGCCTTGAAGCCCCCGACCCAACCCAGGAGAGGATAAGACAATGCTCATCCTGGGCACTAACTTGGGCAGCGTGGGGGGCTCTGATTCCCAGTTGCCCTGTGGTGGAGCAGGAAAGAGAAGCTGACCTGTCCGCTGCACCTGCCCCGTGTGGTCATGAAATCCCCGGCTTGTGTGCGAGCTGAGTCACTGAATCAACAAGCCCCATTAGTCACAAACCAGGGATAAAGAGCTGCCCCTTATCAAAGGAGCTGGGTCACAGCCTTTCACAAGCAGCCCGGACCAGGGGCTGTGGCACTGGCTCTGGGACCTGTTCCAGGAGCCCAGGCTTCGAGGTCAAGAGGCAGGAGAACCCGTGGTCATGGCAGGCTGGACACCCACCCTCCCCATCCCCAGATTCCACACCATGGCAAATGTCCTCGGGAGGCTTGAAACAGGGTCATAGTTGTTTAGAAATCTTTTTTACGGCTCGGTGTGGTGGCTCACGCCTGTAATCCCAGCACTTTGGGAGGCCAAGGTGGGCAGATGACGAGGTCAGGAGTTTCAGACCAACCTGACCAACATGGTGAAACCCAGTCTCTACTAAAAATACAAAAATTAGCCAGGGGTGGTGGCACATGCCTGTAATCCCAGCTCCTCAGGAGGCTGAGGCAGGAGAATCGCTTGAACCTGGGAGGCGGAGGTTGCAAGGAGCCAAGATCGCGCCACTGCACTCCAGTCTAGGCAACGGAGCGAGACTCCATCTCAAAAAAAAAAAAAAAAAATCTTTTTTACCCCCTCGGTTTCTCGTTCAGAGCTACAAATGTAAGGAAAACTGGCTGACTCTCCCCTCCCCCAGACTTCAGAGCTTGGGGTCTGAGGTCTCTGAGCCTCAGAGCCCCAGCCTTCACCTCCACCTCTGTATCAAGACACCATACTGGCTGAGAGTGATATCCAAACATCCAAACCATCACCTGTATCCAGACTAGGGGTTCTCAGCTTCAGGGTCTCTAAGAACCACCAGGAGACCACTACAAATATAGTCTTCCCAGCTCCCCACCCAGAGGCTGACTCTGCCATTCACAAGCCCCAGGTCCTGTAGGGAGTCTTCAGACTGCACTTTGAAAACAATGAAGAGAGGAAAAGGCATCTCCTAGAGCAGGCCAGCCTGGGGGAGGAAAGAGCTGGCTTCACTTGAGTCCAGTGTTCAAAGTCAAGGCAGTGAGTAGCTAGAGAGCACCGTGAACAAGCTCTTGTGGCAGAGGAACCGGGGAAAGCCCAGCAGTGTCCTCTGCATCTCCAACATGTCTGCTGGCACAGACAGCTCACCATGGTGGCAGCCTGGCCTCCCTCCCCCCAGGGCTGAGGACCCACTGAACATCCAGGGGCACCTATATGACTGGGAAAGTTTCTACTTGTAGCTGAGCTGAGGCTCCTTCCTGCCTGGGGCTGAGCCCACCGCCTTCCCACCAGCCGGTCTGGCTGGACCCAGCAGGGCGAGCTGGAGAGAGCTGCTGGAGCTAAGAGGCAAGTCGGCTCCAGGGATGAAGGCGGGGCCTGGAGGGCAGCATAGGCCGCAGGGGCTGGGCCTGCTCCTCCAGGGGCAGCAGTGGGAGGACAGGGAAGAAAAAGCTGCAGCAGCCCCTCCCAGTCCCACTGCCTTCCGAACGCTGCTGTGCCCCTGGATCTCTGTGGGGAGACCTGTGACCCTCTCCTTCAGCCCAGACTGAAATGGCCTAAGCACTGAGCAGGCAGGTCAGAGTAGCACGCCCAGGAGCAAGGGTCTCCGGGAAAGGGCTGGAATCCGCCACACGGCTGTGCTGGGGACCTGGGCAGCTCTCAGCCTTTCTCTAGACCTGTTCCCCACCTTGACGCCAGAAGGAGCTTGGTGGATAATGCTAAGCTGCCTCACGGCCAACAGGCTGGCCCTGCCAGCTTCAGCGCCTGGTGCTGCTCTGGGAACTGGACAGGGGTTCTGTCCCCCAAGACTCACCAAATGCCCCCTCTTCAGGTACCCACCGCACTGACCAGCAGAGGGTGGCCCAGGGAAAACGACCAGGTCCAGCATGGGGACGGTCTGGTGACAGTTTGGTCTCTGTCCCTAAATTACTGGATGTTGCTGGAAACACCTTGCCTCAGGTTGCCCATCTGTACAACGGAGTCTGGCCGAAACGGTGGGACCTGGGGAAGTAGGCAGGAGGGCAGGGCCACAGGCCAGGAGATACTGGGCTCCCCCAGCCTCGTGGCTGTGGAGGAAGTGCTCACTAAGGCCTGTTTCCTAACTCAGGAGCCGGGAAAACACAGCCCGCCAGGGAGAGAGGCTGAGGCCGCAGATCGGGTCTAGGCCTCAAGACCCGAAATGCCCCCCACTGAAGCCATTCCCAGGAGGGAGGGGCCTCACCAGTGCCTCAAGGCAGCATCAGCATTTCCGGTGACAGGCACAGCAGTTTATCAGCTCACTGGCTCTCTACTGAGAACCAGGCACGCTGGGGCCTGCTGAGGGTATGACAGGCAAGGAGTGATGGGCCTGGCCAGGGCAGGAGGGGGACAGAAATGGGCAGGAAGAGGAGGGTGTCCCCAGCAGCATTTCCAAGGGGAGGAGCGCTTTTCAGGGACACTCTGAATGGCACCCCCTACAAACAGCCCCACACTGCCACTCAGAGATGGACCCCTCACTGTGCTGGGGGCTTCCAGGCCAGGGCTGGGGTGGAGGGACAGCATTCACACTTGGCCTTCAAGACTGCTTTCGGGTAACATTTTCCATGTAATGTGATGTCAGGGCTTTACAGGTGGGAAACCTGAGGTCAAGGACACAGACTCAAGCCTCCTGGCCCCGGGCCCTCTGCCCTGTACCACACTGCTTGCTCAGAGTACACCTGGGACGTTTATTGAAAGAGGAGGGATCCTGGCAGCCCCATGCCAGCTCTGATGCCCAAACCAAACCAGCGCTGCCCCCAGCACCCTTCCACAGAGCTGGCGCCTGCTTCGGCAGCCCACATGCCAGGACTGGTCTTGGAACAGGCTCAGCTGAGGGCTGGGTGTGGAGCCGCAGAGCTGGGAGACCAGTTCCTCTGCTTTTCTCCACCTGGTAGAACCCGGGCCAGGCCAGGCAGGGCAAGATTTCACCCAGGCAGGCATTGAGCAAGACATCCCAGCCCAGGCCCTGCAGCCTCAGCGCCTGGTACCGCTCCGGGAGCCAGACAAGGGGTCTGTCTCACAAGACTTGTCAAACACCCCCTCCTTAGGGACACACGGGGACACTTGATCACACTGACTCAGTATCATCACCCTCAGCTTCCCAAGGGGAGTCATGGCTTAGGCAGGGTGCCAGAAATCCTAAATCAAGGTGACTATGGGCAACAGGCACCCTATGGGGACAGAGGGGACAGCCAAGCCTCCAGAGCGCTATCCCTTCCCCAGCCCTGGCTACCCCTAAGGAACCCATCAAGGCCAGAATCTCAGCCAAGATTTCCCCAGTTGGCCCTACTGGGAAGCGCAGCCCCATCAGACCCCCGGGAGTCCCCTGGAACAGGTATCCACTGGGCCTGGGGACTGGACACTCTGCCATATGGACTTCTAGGGACATCCTCCCCCTGTACTTGCTAAATAAAGTGTCCTCAAGTTTCGCAGAGGCAGAAACTGCAGCTTTTGACACACCTGCAGCCAGCCAGGGCTCCAGCTGTGTGTGAAGGTGGGGGAGGGGAACAAGCTCCAACTTTATTACCAAAATCTCTTCTATCAGTGTCCCTGTCCTTGCACAATATCCCCTTGAAAACAAGTCTTCTGGGAGGGCTAAAGGGTGCTGGCACTCACCCTACAGCATAAATCACTTCCAGGAGGGGATGGGCTAACTCTGGAACTGGGGCACTGAGGGTGGGTGGGAGCTCAGGGAGATGGGACAGGATTACAAAAAAGAGGCTGGAAGATGTCAGGGGCAAATTTTTTAATCTTTGTCAAAATGTGGATGCCAGCAACGCCATACCCAGGAAAGGAGGACAAAATTCTCTTTGCTCTTCCTAGAGTCATGGATGTACATAGTTTCTCCTCCCAGGTAGACAACAATGGGCTAGCCTGGGAACGTGCCTCTCAGATAAAGCACAATTCAGACTGAGCAGGCGCTGAGGCTGCTGGGAAACCCAGAGACACAGGAAGGGCAGTGCGTGTTTGAAGGAGTCCCATGGGAGGGCAGGGCTGGTGCCTCCTGGTTTGGGTGATGGGAGACAGAATCTTCTGTGAATGCTGTGTCTGAAGAGGCTGGGTCGATCCTCCAGATGACTGGTGGAGCCCCAAGCCAAGTGGCTCACCCTCCCTCTGATGGGCTGGCAGATCTGCCCAGCCTTGAACCCCCAGCACAGAGCTCCTAGCCCTCACAGCCTCTGCACACGGTTGGTGCTGAGATGGCTGAAAGGAAGACTGTGGATACAGCTCCCGTCTGAAAAGCTCAGTGTGATCCTGGGAAAGGGAAGGAGCCATACACCTTGCCCAGATCTCAGGGACCACCAGGGGGCGGGGGGGGGGGGGGTGTACGCCTTGCCCAGATCTTAGGGACCACCAGGAGGCTGGGGGGGGTGTGGTGGGAGAAGAGTCTAAGCATCCAACCAGGGCTGGAGGTTACTTGAAGAATAGAAACAACCGAATTAGGCTCTCGAGGGCAGAGTGAATAAAAGCGATCACAGCTGTTTATTGAGTCCTCTGGGCCAGAGAGCTGGCAATCAGTTTTTTCCAAGGACTTTCTCTGAATTAATTAATTTCATCTTCATGATAACCTTAGGTTCTAGTACCATGCCCATTTTACAGATGAGAAAACTGAGGCAAAGGAGCTATGTCATCTGTCCCAGGGCACACAGCCACTGAAGCCAGCAGTCTTGCTCCAGCAGGCATGCCATGAGGCACCAGTCGCAGTGAGGCCCACAGGGTTCTCTCACTCTCAGGAAGACAACGGCCATGGCTTCCACTGGTGGCACCCTGCAGCCTGGCCCTGCTCTGTCAGTGGCCATAGTGAACCCAAGGCTCCCACTCCAGGACAGCCATCAGTCTCAAGTTCTGAGGGCCCTGCCCGGCAGGCCTGAGCCCCTACCAGTGTGCCCCCATGTCTGGGTTTGCCTGGCCTCCCCTCCCACCTGCCAGCCCAGCCCATACCTTCTCAGGTCAGGAGGCAGCCCCTGGCAGAGGCTGGGGTGGAAGAGAGCAAAGTCTGGCCTGCCAGTGAAGGCTCATGTTTCTGAGAAGGGGCAAAAGCTATGTTTGCAGGTCCTGTTAACGTCAGCACCACTGGGGTCAGGCCAGCGGGCCATTCACAGAGTGACTCCACGCTTAGGCTGGGTCAGACCCACCCCTTCCCACAGGTCAGCCTCAGTGCTCCCCTAGACTTGCTTCTCCGTGCTCCAGGCAAGGAAGGGACCCCAATCATATCACATGTGGTATTTCAGGGAATCTCTGCAGAAGCCCTATGGGGCAGGATATGAGAAACCCCATTTTACAGATGGGGAAACTGAGGTTTGGGGTAGGTGAAGAATCACACTCAAGATGACACAGGGAGGAAGTGATGAAGTCCAGATGTGATTCAGGTGGGCCAGATTCCATGTCCTGCGCTCTTCCCGGCCTCCACTACACCTCTCTGCTCCAGCCCGAGCTGGGACTAAGCAGGCCAGCCAGTTCTGTCCCACCTTGCCTGTCAAGCCCCAAGGTCTCAAGACTCAATATCGGCCCCCCAAAGGCAGGCAGACCCAGACCTTCAGACTCAGGTGACTACCCTCACATAGGGAAAACAAGCAGGCACACCCAGCCTCCAGATAGGATTTATAGGAGTGAGCCTCATTCACGGGGGCGCGGGGAGGATGGCAGGGAGCTGTATCCCCTTCCTACAATTATCTGAGCCCAAGACACCCCAGTTACTGTTGCAGATTCACCCACGGAGACTCAGGGGTGAGATTCCTGGACTTTCCAGGCCTGGCCCCAGGGAAACTCCTCCTGTACTCTTCCCCCAGGCCCCAGGTCCCTTTCAGGGAGGGAGGTGGGGGAGGTGCATCCCAAGTGGAGCCCATGACTGGTCCTCAGCCCTGCAGGCCCTGGTCAGTCTCGAGGTCTTGCTGCCAGGACCCTCCCCGACACCCCGTCCTGGAAGAAACACGGTCACCGCCACAGCAGCACCACACCCTGCGGCTTTCTCTGGGAGAAGCTAGAGTGATGTCAGCCTCTAGGACAGTCTCAGAGGCTCCTGAAACACCCCACAGCCTCGGGCTCCGCAAGCCCAAACCTGACCACCGTATTCATCCGGAACACTCCAGAGAGATGGGCCCTCCGAGATCTCGGACAGTTTCCTGGGCAGCCGGGATGCCAGGAAGCTACTGGAGGTAGAGTCAGTGCCACTCTGACACAATCAAGTTCCCAACCAGGTAAGGCCCCTGGAGCACTAGCGGCCACCACTGGTATTGGTGGCATGGGAACAGCAGGGCCAGGGCCCAAGTCCAAAAAAGCTTTCTGGGACCCAGCTCATGACAAATGCCATGGGCGGGCATGAGATCCTCGGCCCTCCAGGAGTTCCTCCAGGCTCCCCACATCCCACCCTGGCAGACATACAATCCTCACCCTACACCTCCCAGGCCAGGCGCCAGAGAGCTGTCTCTCAGCCTGCTAGGCAGCACAGAAGATGCTCAGAGAGAGCCAGGCAGCCCCAGGTGGAAATGACTATGAACTCCAGCTCACCCCACTGTGGGAAGAGTTCCCTTAACACCTGTGAAGATCCATGGTGCACAGAAGCGGTCCTAGCGCAGGACAGGCAACCTCTGCAGTGCCTTCGGGAAGACCCCCTGCCCTGACACTTCCCATGGCCAGAAGGCCGTCCTGCATGTTTGGGGCTCCATAAAATGTCCTGGCTGACAGCCCAGCTCCCAGTTTGATAATGCTGTATCATGGGACTCGGGGGCAAAACCCTTCCTCTGACTGGGGAGACATGATGCGTGATGAATCACAGACCCTGTTCATCATCACTGCCACTCTGGCCTATCTGCAGAGAGATCTGCACCTCTCTCTATCTCTATCTGCACCTCTCTCATCTGGTTCCAGTAACAGCCACCCTCTCTCACAGGAATCCCCTGGACCAGACATGGACCTCTCCCCACCGCACAGGGCTATGCACACAGCAGGTGCCCAGGCTCTAGGCTTTAGATCTGGTCAAGTCACGTCGGGCTCATGAAACTCTCAGAACTGGAGGCAGCAGGAGCACAGGCAGGCCCTCAGATACCCACCAGTCACACGACACAGTCACAAGAGGCCACGTGCACACAAAAGCATTGCCTCTCTGCCCCTTCCCCTCATTTCACAGATGGTTTCACTGAGGCCAAGAGAGGGCTCTGTACACAGCCATTCGACAGTAAAGAGGCAGGGCCAGAAGGGAAAGCCAGGCCCCTGAGCCCCAGTCTGTGTCTTGCTGCACTCCCCGCCTCGTGCCAGCCCCCAGAGGGCTTGCAGTGGGTCAGGGTTCGTTGGGCGAGTCTCTGGAGAGGGCCCATGGGCCTGGTGCCATGACTCAGCTGATTAGTGGACTGATCAACCGCCCACCTTCCCCACTGCCCCAACCTGCCCGCCACGGCATTCATTCCTGCTGTTGAGCGGACCTCGGGCAGGTGCCAGGATGCCTGGGTGTGTATGCAGAGAACATCACGCAGCCCCACCCCTGGCCCGACCTCACCCAGGTGCCTCTGTCCACAACAGCTCCCCAAGGAGCTCAAATCCCCGCCTAAAGCAGCCCTGTCGTCCACTGGCTGGGGCCATCCCACTAATGGCCCCTCGGGAAACCAGTTCTCCCTCAAGTCCCCAGAAGGAATCCTGGCAGAGGAATGTGAGCCCCCAGCAAGTCCTTCAGTGCCACCTCTGCCCTTCACGAGATAAGGTCTCTCTCTAGCCATGTGGCTCTCAGAACTGAGGAGGGGAAGAAGGACCCTTCAGCAGAGGAGGAAACTGAGGCCCAGAGGGGCAACAGCCTTCCGTAGCCACACAGTCGAAGCTCAGCTAAACCAGGAAGGTCAGGTGGGAATAACTTCCAAGGCCAAGTCCATGAGAAATGTCAGAGTCACAGTGAAAAACGGAAAAGACCACCAGCAGAGATAGAAGGCAGAAAAGAAGCTGGTTTCCAAAAAGGAAGCTGCAGCCAGGTAGTAACCAGGCTCCCCCAAAACTGAGGCTGCCACCTGACAAGCAGGAAGGCCCAAAGGGAAGAGTGTCAGGGGTGTCCAGGCAAGGCCCAACTGCAGTGTCAACCTGTGCAGTAGGCACCCCACACACACACACGTACATGCACACAGACACACACACATAGACAGATACACAAGCACACAGATACACACATATAAACAGACACACATGGACAAACACAAACACAGAGACACAAATACAAACACACACGCAGACACACGGACGTGGACACACACACACACACACACACACACACACACACACACAGAGGGCATCTCATGGGGTTGGAACCCGCAGGTGAATCACTGGGCAGAGAGTTTTTCGCAGGGCTGATGGCCAGAGGAGGCGCATCCTCTGCGTAGAGTTAGGCAGCCATGAAGCCATAAAAGCCAGGAGCTGAGAGGCCCTTGAGGGGCTCCCATGGGGAGAGGAACCAGTGGCAGCCGTGGGAAGCTTGGAGAGCAGCAGGAGAGGTCACTGGGCAAGTGCAGGAGCAGGTGCACCTGCCGTCTCTTCTGCTCTCCTGATTCAATGGCCCCAAGTCCCAAGATTTCCCCTGGCACACCCTGCTTTGTCCCGTAAGCTTGCCCCCACCCTTCCAGGCCCTGCGAAAAAGCAGGTCACTTTCCAGGGGAGTCTCAGACCCCCGCTCCTCAAGATCCCCACAGCACTGAGCACAGGCGAGCTGGCCCAGTGCGCCTGTCTCAGGAGTGCCTGGGACCTTCTCACACTGTCCCCCCACCCAAGTGGAAGCTTCCTGAGGATGGGCAGAAGCAGTAACATCACAGATAAAGCTCACCCTTCCAGGGGAGGTGATGGTTTGGGCTCCCCATAACCACCTGCAGCTGGACGTGACAGTTGCTAGAGTGGCCACAAGCCCAGGGTCTTGCTTCTGTGGCCTCACCTCCACGACCCCAAACATGCCTCCTTGTGGCCCTCCCCTGGAGCCTATCATGGTGTGTCATGTCCCACTCAGTGGAAGATTCCAGAATGCATGCTCCCATCCAAAACCCAGCCTCTGCTGGAACAACTGAGAGAGAAGTGACCGGGTACAGAATCCTGGTGCCAGAAGCCCTCTTTCCACAAACTCCCTGAATCTCATTCTTCTCTAGACACACTCAGGCAGGGCCTCAGGGGCCCTTTCAACCCAAGACTCCGCAACTGGCTGGTGAAAAGAAGAAGGCAATCGGGCAGCAGTTCAAGCCCAGCAATCACTTAATGACCAGTTCCTCATGAGCTGTCCCCGCCCCCGTAGGATCTGGCTTTGGAGGGAACCAGGAGGTGACTGTGGCACCAGAGCCAGGAGTCCTGGGTTCTGGCCATCACCTGTGCCACGCTGCCCGCCTCTCAGGCTTACAAAAGAATCTGCTAATTCCATGAATGTTTCCCCAGCGCCCAAGGTAAAAGATGGTGCAAGCTGGGCACCACCTGGGGCCTGGCCTGAGGACGCCATCCAAACAGGCCCCTCCACGCCCAGTCCACAGTTCCCACCCGGCTCTCTCAGCTCCCCCTTTTGTTCCTGTGAGGAGCTCTTGCCTGTTCCTGAGCGGCCATCAGTTGAACTCAACACAACTCCAGAATGTTACCCAGTGCTCAGTTTGCCTGATGGCACCGTTCAGGCCAGCTGAGCCCGGCCTGGGCCCCTCCGCCCAAAACGCTCACACCCATGGTTCTTCAGGACAAGCAAATGCCCAGCAGAGCCTTGCAGGGTTCAGTCAGTCCCCAGATGCCAGGCTTCTCAGGGGAGACCTGACAGCCTTGCAATGTATTCACACCATACCCATACACACGCACACACACACAAACCCTGGCTCAGCCAGTGGCAGGGCCTGCCACCCTAGCCCTCAGCTTCCTCATCCACAAAATGGGGCAATGATATACATTGTAAAGGTTTGGGGTCAAGTTTAAATAAAAATGAAGGAAAAGTACTGAGCCCTCAACAGTAGGCGCTCAAAACAAGGTGACCTTAATGATATTGACAGCTAACTTTCCTCAGGCAGTTTCATCACAAAGTACTTTCACATATCCATTATGAAATGAATATGCAAATGACAGAATGAGGACAGGGAGAACAGGTATCATGATGTCCGCTTTACAGATGAGGACAATAAGACTTGGAAGAAAAGTGACTCACCCCAGATTAGGGAGTAAATTAGTGGCAGAGTTGAGACATAGTCCTGGGGCTCTACTTAATCCAAAGCCATCTCTGGCCTGCCACACAGTATGGATGCAGATTATACAGAAACAGGAACTAAAATCCAAATCAAACGCGATGAAGCTGAGCGTTAACAGTCAAGGCTAAAGAATAATGGCCCTCAACTGGTCAGTCCAGGCTATCTGTGACCAGCAAGTCACTTACAAGTTGAACCAGGTCGAAGAACTTGAAACATGGGGGCCAGCAAGCACTTCCCCAAGAGGTGACTCATTTCTCTCGAGTTAGAGAGGCCCCTAAAGGCCTCATGTTGGCAGCACTTCTTTGTTACTCTAGGTGGGGTGCAGGGAGGTAAAGGGGAGACTGCAACAGGACCCAGCTGAAGTTCATGAAGGGCACAAAATCCACATATCACAGATCAACAGTCTCACTCACAGGTGAGAACCTTACCCAGAGCCTAAAACTCTCAGCCTGGAAAGGAACCTAACCCAACTGATTAGTTTCTTAGTGCCACTGGAGAAAAGTAACAATTTGAACAACTGAAGTAACAATTGAAAAGTTCTAATTTGAACTGAACAGAAAAGCTGCTGGCTACACTCAGGCATGTAAATGTCACTTCTGGCTGCTCTCAGACAGAGACGGAAAAAGGAGAAAGACCAGAATTCAAAACAGAGCAACCTGGGACACCAGGCACAGGGGCAAAGTGCTCTTCAGAGCACAGTAAATCCAGGAGACAATGTCCTAACCTGGCACTAATGAGGTCGATGACCCTGGCATGCAGAGATTAAATCAAGCCTAGCATTTTTTGGTTGACAAAGGCAGGGAAATAAATATTTCAGAGTCCTGCCCAGCGTAAGAATACTTTTAAGAGTAATAGGGATTCTTAGATCAATGAAAAAACATGAATACATAGGACACCTCATTCCCAAGGGATTTCAGGAATCCAAAATTCTGCTGCAACAGAAAAGATTCCTCTAAAAAACTGCAGAAATCAAGCTTTTCATTAATTCTTTCCAGGCTCTCCTTTCTTACTGTCTCCCTACCAATGTGTGTTAATGAGGTTTTACTGGAACCCATCAGGAGTCACAGGTAGAGACTTAAACCAGCTCCACCCTCCCTGTGGAGCCCAAGCCAGGGGTGACATCACTTCTAGAAGGCTCTGAGCCCGAGCGGAGGCAGCTAGTGCCTCCCCCTCTACCCTCTCTGCCAGGCTGTGGGAAAATGTCTCTACTGGCCCCCATAATTAGGGCAAAAGGGATTTTATGCCTTTCAAGAAACAGAAGAGAGAAAGGAAGAAAAACAACAAATAACTATTCCAGAACAGGCAATTTTTCTTACATGGCAGAAACAAAAGACCACAGGAAACACACACACACACACACACACACACACACACACACACACACACACACACAAAGGAAAGAGAGAGAGAAAAAGAGAGAGAAAGAGAGAAACCATTTTAGACAAACCTGTTTTAGTCTCTTGGGAGTGGTTTTGAGCAACCTCCTCTCCTAGCGGCCTCCCCTCACCCATTCAGTCACTCCCTGCCTCCCCAGTCCCCAGGGGGTTTCTGACCTGCTTCCCACTGGGGCCATAGCGAACTTTCAGAGAGGGGCAGATCTCTGCCACTTGCGGACACCTTCTCCCATCTTAAGCAAATCCCAGCTGCCTGATTTCTTTTAGGAAAGGGATGTCAGAGCTCTGGGAAGGCACTGTGTGTCCCCACCTTTAACTCAACATGGACAGTCTCTGGAAGAGGGAGGGCAGAACTGGGAAAGAAAGGAAACTAAACTTTGTAAGATCAGAAAAAGCAAAAGGAACACCTAAGCTACAAGCCAGAGTCTGACCCCAAAGCTCAGGTGGGGCTTTCACACTCAGCTGGAGCACCTCCTCCAGGAAACCTTCCCTCCCTGCAGCTCCAGGGAGTCTCCCTCCCTCCTTTCCCCTTTTGAGACTTTCCTGCCTCCTGGGCCCTATGACCAAGTTTCTGGGCAAGAAATAACGCCTCACACTGCAGCCTCTGCCCCAGCCCACAGAAAACTCGAGGAAAGGCAGTCCACAGGGAATCCCAGACTCCACCTGCCTCCGCAGCCTTAAGGGGTGCGGTGGGATCCCAGGGCTCTGGAATGTCTGCCACTCTACCCCAGGCAGGCAAGGGAACCAGCAGCCCTCCTAAATCCAGCCGGAAATAGGTGGAGGACCCAACTTCAGCCGCCCCTACTGAGGCCCCAGCATGTTCCTGGAGAGAATGGGGCAGTGAGGTGATGGCAGGCAGTGGAGGAAGGTAAGCCACGCAGCTCCAGTCTCTTCTCCAAAGTTGGAGCGGAGACTCCAAGCACAGGTTCAGTCCCACAGAAACCACCGCCCTAGAGAGCAGCTTCTTGAGCCTGAAAGCCAGGAGTGCGTGAGACCCAGGTCGGAAATCACGGCCCTCCCCGTCCTCCCAGATACGGCACCCCACACAGTCCAGCCCATTCGCAGTTCAATAGGCACTGGGACCTTCTCCGGGACCTGAAAATGTCTGGAAGCAAGAGTCACCTGGGAATCAGGGAGGGCACTTTACACATCAGCCTCAAAAACGACTGTCCCCACCTCACCTCCCATGAGCCAGACCCTGTAAAAACGTCCCCAAAGCGCTCAATAACTGGCAGCTATTACAGAGGGCAACACCTACGGAGGGTCAGTGTTGCTGGGACTTGTCCAGATGTCACATTAGCAGTGGAGGACCCGAGTGCTCACCCTGCCCCCGCCCCTTCCCTGCCCACGTGCCTCCCTTTGCCAGAGCTGGGGCAGTCGAGCTGTCCAGATGTGGTGGCGAGAGACCGCCACTTCCGGAAGGGGAAGTGCCCCTGGCTCTGCACCTCCCCTCTGCATCCCTGGGGATGGCCGAGCCGGCCCACCGGGAGGACCCCGGGACGCCAGCACCGGGCGCGGTGAATGGGGAGGAGGACGCGGGCAACCGGTGGCCCGCGCTGACACCTGGCGGTGGCCCAAGTCCCAGCCCCCGTTAAGGCCGGCGCTGCGGGGCGGTTCCCAGGAAAGGGTTACAGGGGCCGAGAACAAAGCGCCCCCATTGGGGAAGGCGGGCTAGCGGCCGGAGGCCGGGGCGGGAGAGCCACTTTCTGGGGACCCTCGGGCTGCTCTTTGTCGGCCACGTCTCTGTTTAGTGGAGCCTGAGTCCCGCTGAAGGTGGATGCTGCATCTCACCCAAAGGCCTCCTCCAGCCTCGAGCTCCACATCTGCCCCTCTTTCCCCCCAGCTCCACTGGGCGGGCCAACGGACCCGCCTTCCCTCCGCGCGGCTTCAGCACAAAGCCGAATCGGGGAGCAGGAGGCCATTCCAGGGTCTCCTCGCGTGGAAGGCGCCCGCGCCCCGGCCATCAACTTCAGCAGCCCAGAAGTTGGGCTCCTCCGGGTCTCCAGCGTTCCGAGGCCAACTTCCCGGAACCTCCCGCTGCCGGGCCGGCCCCGCTTGCCTCGAGCGGCCCTGGAGCCGCTCGCCCGCGTCCCCCACGCAGCCCTGGCCCGTCTCCCGGGTCCAACACGCCCGCCCGCCCGCCCGCTCCCGCGCCGGCTGCGCTGCGCCCAAACTTGCCCAGGCGCAAGGGGCCGGGCGCCCGGGATCCGTGGCTCTGGGGCGCAAGCCCGCGGGTCTGGTTTGAATTAGGGTCTGCGGGAGGGGCGTTGTGGCCGCGGTCACTGCATTCCACCGGGTCGCCGACGAGGGCGGCGGGGCGAGGGGGGTGGGAGCGGGCGACCCCGGGCGCCGCTGTGGGCTGGCGGGCTCCGACACATGTGGAGACGTTTTACATAATTGAGCGCGGGGCCCGGGTCCCCTCCTCCCCAGCGCGGGACCAGTGCGGCGCCCACCGACAGCGGAGGGAATTGGGGCTGGAGCCCTGGCCTCGGGGCTCACGGTCCCGGGACCAGCCCGACCAGGGCGGGAAGAAGAGAAGTCCCACTCCCCTTCCCCCTCCCCCTCCACGTGCAACCGCCGGCATCGGCGGGTGACCAGCCCCGGCTTCCCGCCGCCTCCCCGCCGGGCCGCGGGCCGCACTCACCGGCAGGGCCGGCTGCAGGCTCAGCGCCAGCGCGCACAGCCAGAGCCAGAGCGCCGCGCGCCTCATGCTGCCCGGACCGGCGGCGGGAGCGCGGCAGGCTTCGCGGGTCGCGGCTGCGGGCCGGCTTCGCGGGTTGCGCTGTTCGATGCTCTCTTGGGCGCCTGACCAGCGCGCCGCTGTCCCAGGCGAGGGCTGCTGGGTCCGCCGGCTGGAGTCCGCTCCCTACTGCCGGATTCCTCTCCGCTCGGCTCAGATTCGGCCCGCACTTCTCCCGCCGAGCTCCGCCTTATAATAAACCCGCAGGCCGTTCCTTAGCCGTTGCAAAAACTAGCCCCCCACCCCCAGCTCCGCCAGGTCTTGGCCAGCCCCAGTCCACACCCCCCAGGACCCCGCCCCCTGAGCCACCCCTCCTGGCCCCTTTGGAACGCCCCGCCCCCGGCCCCAGCCCCGCCCCCGGCCCGCCCTCTAGGGTCTGTGCCGGCTCAGTCCCCGCTTCTCCGGTGGCCGAGCCTAGCATTCGGGAGCTGTGGTCCCCACACGCCGAGGTTCTGGGCCTTTCAGCTCGGCTGCTCCCTAGGTGGTAGGGCCGGGGCGCACCCCTTTCTACCTGGGCCCCGGGTGCGGAGGCGCTGCCCAGGAGAGGGGCTGAAGGGGCGGCAGTCGGTGCCCGGGCGCGAGTTTGCAGCGCCCTCTAGACGTGGACGCAAAGCGCGCTCCAGGTGCGCAGGACTCCTGGCTGTCGTGGGGAACGCTTTCTGGGACAGGGCGGGGACCCGGGGGGCGATGGGGCGATGGGGCCGATGGGCAAACACACACAGACACACCCCGACTCTCCTCCAGCTGCGGATAGGGCTCCCCGCGCCCCGCCGGCCCAGATTCTCCCTTGCGCTCATGTTCTTCCAGCACTCCACAAAGTGCTGGAGACTCGGGGCCTTACTTTAAACAGCTGCACCCGCGCGGAAGGGCCAAGAAAAAGGGGGACGAGGGCGGAGTTTGCAGCGTCTTTCTGTAGAAGACAACGCCCTCTCTCTTCGTCTGAGCTAAAAGGAAAAATAAGTAACTTCTTTGTTCCCTGGTGACCTCGGGCACGTGGATCTGAGGAGCACCGTGCAGTTCCTGCTCCTTCTTGATTACCTGCGAGGCCCTGGGCCTCAGTCCAAAGAGTTATGGAAGGCCTGCGGGTGTAGGGGAAACGGCCGAGAGAGCAAAGGGAAAGAACCTGACGGGCCCTGCCCACATCTGGCAAGCAGGAGAGATGGTGCCAAACGACCTTCGCACCTGGGCTCTGACACCAAAGATGGCCTCTTCCTCACCTGTCTTCCCCGGGCCGAGTGCAAGAACTGGGTCGGCCTGAGCTGGGGACCAAGAAAATCTTGGGAAGTATCCAGTGTTTCTCTTTAAAAGAATTAAACCTTCCCGAGCCAAGTAGGAAGTGATCATGGGACCCTGGGCTCTCCTCCAGCGTCTACCATGGAGCAGGCTCTGGAGCCGAGCCGCCTCCTGCGTCCCCATCTCTTCCCCACACTCCTCACAGCACTAAAAGATGATGGCCCAGCAGATAGCACAGCCCTGCTTGTGGTCCTGCTCCTAAACACCTGTTTGACCTCAAGCAACTCTCGCTTTTGGGGTCTCCGTTACTCCAAGTATGTCTAAGGGGCAGGAAGACCCTCATCAGGGTTCTTGGGGGCCGAAGTGGGCTCGCTGAGTGCCTGAGTGATGGATGGTCTCATGGCACAGCACACGGAGGTCCAGCCAAGCTCAGGAAGTGCCCGTGGATTTAAAATGCCCTTTTCAAAGGCTCTGCCTCCCTCTACCAGAGGATAACTCCACAGATCCTTCAACCAGTATGGTGAAAACATAGGAATTTTCGACTCTTACCTTTCTCTACTGCTCAAAACAGACAATTGCGGTCAGGGAGGATTTGATGGAGTCTTTTTTTTAAAAGTCACTCATGGCTGGGCACGGTGGCTCACACCTGTAACCCTAGCACTTTGGGAAGCCGAGGTGGGCAGATCACCTGAGGTCAGGAGTTCGAGACCAGCCTGGCCAACATAGTGAAATCTTGTCTCTACTAAAAATACAAAAATTAGCTGGACATGGTGACGGGTGCTTGTAATCCCATCTACTCGGAAGGCTGAGGCAGGGAGAATCGCTTGAACCTGGGAGGCAGAGGTTGCAGTGAGTTAAGATCGTTCCACTGCACTCCAGCCTGGGCAACAGAATGAGACTCCATCTTGAAAAGAGAAAAATAAAGCCCACATATGTGTTTTTATTATACATATATACACACACATACTATATACTTGTATACTATGTATATGTACACACACACACAATAACTGTATGTACTAAAAATGGTCCAGGCAGGATGATGGGATGGGGACAATGTGGAACTGTTATGTTTAGTCTGTATTATTCAGTGTTTATAAGAGAATATATATATTGTTGAATTTTTAAAATTAGAAACTATTTACTGAATCAATTAAGATGCTTTCTTTTTTCACCAGATATGTATATTCTTATAAGTTTTTTTTAATTTCAATAGGTTTTGGGGCACAGGTGGTGTTTGGTTACATGAATAAGTTCTTTAGTGGTGATTTCTGAGATTTTGGTGCACCTATCACCTGAGCAGTATGTACTGTACTTAATGTGTAGTCTTTTATCCCTCACTTCCCTCCTACCCTTTCCCCTGAGTCCCCAGAATCAATTAAGTTTTCAACCTCAACCAATTAACCTCCCCTCAAACAAGTGGACAATAGGACATTTATTGCTTGTACCTGTACCTGCATTGCCCACCGTACAACCAAAAACTCAACAATACCAGCACCTAAGCTCCCCGACCCTTCAGCTCTGCCCTCCCTTGTGTGGTTTCCTTCTCTGGATGGTAGCAATATGACAGCATTCCTTCCAGCCGTCACAACTAACACAGCTGATATAATTTGGATATTTGACCCCGCACAAATCTCATCTTGAACCATAATCCCCAATGCTGGAGGTAGGGCCTGGTGGGAGCTGCTTGGCTCATGGGGGAAGATCCCTCATGGCTTGTGCTGTCTTTATGATAGTGACTTATCCTGAGACCTGTCACTTAAAAGTGTGCTTGCTCCTGCTTTCACCATGTGACATACCTGCTCCCCCTTTGCCTTCTGCCATGATTGTAAGTTTCATGAGGCCTCCCTAGAAGCTGATCAGATGCCAGCACCATGCTTCCTATAAACACTACAGGACCGTGAGCCAACTAAACCTGTTTTCTTTTTTTTTTTTTTTTTTTTTTTTTTTGAAAAAAGTTTTTCCCCCCTTTACCCGGGTTGGGGTGAAATGGGGGGATTCGGGCGACTTCCAACCCCCCCCTCCCGGGTTCCGGCAATTCCCCTCTCT
>NW_022436971.1:5663879-5673122 GCF_009761245.1 Sapajus apella | reverse complement strand
TTTGAGACGGAGTTTTGCTCTTGTTACCCAGGCTGGAGTGCAATGGCAGGATCTCGGCTCACCGCAACCTCCGCCTCTTGGGTTCAGGCAATTCTCCTGCCTCAGCCTCCTGGGTAGCTGGGATTACAGGCACGCACCACCATGCCCAGCTAATTTTTTGTATTTTTATTAGAGACGGGGTTTCACCATGTTGACCAGGATGGTCTTGATCTCTTGACCTCGTGATCCACCCGCCTCGGCCTCCCAAAGTGCTGGGATTACAGGCTTGAGCCACCGCGCCCGGCCTACCAAATATTTTGACTTCTTAAAGAGCATCAGATGCACGTAAGGGCATTCTTACTCCAAGATGATACAAAACTCAACTCTTTAATACCAACTTCTTCCCATAATCCAGCATTTTAAAAGACAGCTAATTGTTTTATTGTGAACATTTTGAACATATGATAAAGCATAATACAAGGCCATTGTGGTGGCTCACACCTGTAATCCCAGCACTTTGGGAGGCTAAGGCAGGTGGATCATCTGAGGTTGGGAGTTCGAGATCAGCCTGACCAACATGGAGAAACCCCGTCTCTACTAGAAATACAAAATTAGCCAGGCGTGATGGTGCATGCCTGTAATCCCAGCTACTGGGGAGGCTGAGGGAGGAGAATTGCTTGAACCCAGGAGTCAGGCAGAGGTTTTGGTGAGCTGAGATTGCACCATTGCATTCCAGCCTGGGCAACAAGAGCAAAATTATGTCTCAAAAAAAAAAAAAAAAAAAAAAAGAGGAAGAAGAATATAATGAACACCTGTGAAACTACTACCCAGTTTATCAAATCCTAATATGATAGCAATTTTTTCTTCTACCCTTGTTTATGAAGTGGAGCATTACAAACTGTGATGGTTAACTTCATGTATCAACTTGACCAGGCTAAACGATGCCCAGATAGCTAGTAAAATATTATTTCTGGGTGTGTCTGTGAGGGTGCTTCCTGCATTTGAATCAATAAATTCAGTAAAGAGATCCACCCTGTCCAGTGTGGGTGGGATTTGTTCAATCCATTAAGTGTCTGAATAGAATGAATGTGTGGAGACAAGGCAAATTCTGTCTCTTTCTCTACTCTTGAGTTGAGACATCCATCTTCAACTGCTCTTGAACATTGGAACTCCTGGTTCTCAGGCCTTTGGACCTGGTTAGAATTACCACCAGCTTTCTTGGGTCTCTAGCTTACAGATGGCAGATTGTGGGACTTCTTGGCCTCCATAATCTCATGAGTCAATTCCCATAATAAATATATTCATATATGTATCCTATTAGTTCTGTTTATCTGGAGAACTCTCACTAATAAGCAGATACAATCAAGTTTCCCCAACTTACGTTTTGAGATTTATCCACATGAATACAGACAGGTCTGGTTCATTTATTTCAATTGCAGTATAATAATGTATTGCGCCGGGCGCGGTGGCTCAAGCCTGTAATCCCAGCACTTTGGGAGGCCGAGGCGGGTGGATCACGAGGTCAAGAGATCGAGACCATCCTGGTCAACATGGTGAAACCCCGTCTCTATAAAACTACAAAAAATTAGCTGGGCATGGTGGCGCGTGCCTGTAATCCCAGCTACTCAGGAGGCTGAGGCAGGAGAATTGCCTGAACCCAGGAGGCGGAGGTTGCGGTGAGCCGAGATCGCGCCATTGCACTCCAGCCTGGGTAAGAAGAGTGAAACTCCGTCTCAAAAAAAATAAATAAATAAAAAATAAAAATAAAAAAATAATGTATTGCATTTATTTGCATCATAAAAATTCTTCAATGTGTTTCTCTATGGACTTGTAGCTGTTTCCAGTTTTTTTAATATTACACACAATGCTGCAGTCAGTTCTTATACTTGTTTTTGTTTTTTGTTTTTTTTTTTTAGACAAGGGGTCTCCCTCTGTGGCCTAGACTGGAGTGCAGTGCAGTGGCGTGATCTCAGCTCACTACAACCTCTGCCTCCCAGGTTCAAGCGATTTTCCTGCCTCAGTCTCCAGAGTGGCTGCGATTACAGGTGCCCGCCACCATGCCCAGCTTATTTTTATATTTTTAGTAAAGGCGGGGTTTCGGCATGGTGGCCAGGCTGGTCTTGAACTCCTGACCTCAAGTGATCTGCCCGCCTCAGCCTCCCAAAGTGCTGGGGTTATAGGGGTGAGCCACTGTGCCTGGCCATATGTTCATTCTTAGATATTGAGAAATATGTAACCAAGCGTGTCTGTATTTTCATGCTCCGGTAGCTAAAAACATCTGGGGATTTGGTGTGCAGCAAGTAGATTGGACTTTATGTCCTGCGTCTCTGCTCTCAACTTCAAACCTGCCTCACCCCTGTGCTGACTGTCCCTTTCTAACTTATAATTTCCCTCACCTTCTAAGTTGCCTCTAATATTTGGTAGCAGGGGAGAGAGAGAGAGAGAGAATGATACACCTTTTGTAGATATCACTGGAATTTGCACATGCAAATCAGAGTATCTACTTCCCCAAAGTGACCCCCTCAACAGACCCACCTTTATCACCTCATGGTGCCCATCATCCAAAGGAGGCCTAGAAACCCTTTGTCTATGGGAATAGCTTTTTGTTTTGGAGGAGGAGAGTGGAGTACAGTTCGTTTATTTGATAAATGTGTCTAGAAATGCAGCGTTGCCCATTCCGGGAAGCATGATTTAGTGTCTTCCATGAAAATGGTATCCTGGCCTGGCGTGGTGGCTCACGCACGTAATCCCAGCACTTTGGGAAGCCGAGGTGGATGGATCACTTGAGACCAGGAGTCCGAGCCCAGCCTGGCCAACATGGTGAAACCCTGACTCTACTAAAAATACAAAAATTAGCCAGGCATGGTGGCGCATGCCCATAATCTCAGCTACTCGGGAGGCTGAGGCACAAGAATCCCTTGAACCTGGGTGGTGGAGGTTGCTGTGAGCCGAGATCGCACCACTGCACTCCAGCCTAGGTGACAAGAGTGAAATTGTGTCAAAAAAAAAAAAAAAAAAAAGGAAGAAAGGAAGGAAGGGAGGGAAGGAGGGAGGGAGGGAGAAAGAGAGAGAGGAAGAGAGAGAGAAAGAAAAAATGATATCCTTGGCCGGGCGTGGTGGCTCAAGCCTGTAATCCCAGCACTTTGGGAGGCCGAGGCGGGTGGATCATGAGGTCAAGAGATCGAGACCATCCTGGTCAACATGGTGAAACCCCGTCTCTACTAAAAATACAAAAACATTAGCTGGGCATGGTGGTGCGTGCCTGTAATCCCAGCTACTCAGGAGGCTGGGGCAGGAGAATTGCCTGAACCTGGGAGGCGGAGGTTGCGGTGAGCCGAGAACGTGCCATTGCACTCCAGCCTCAGTAACAAGAGCGAAACTCCGTCTCAAAAAAAAAAAAAAAAAAAAAAAAAAAAGAAAATGATATCCTCTGGAATTGTGCTCCCAGGGTTCACAGTCCACAGAACCGGGCATGAGTGGTAGCTGTGGAGTTGTACAATGCAGCAGTGCCACACTGCCGAGACCCCTCTGGGAGCCAGGCCCAGGCCTGAGTGCTGGAGATACGAAAGTGAAAACATGAGGTTTTCATTTTCTCAGAGTTCACAGTCTTTGGGAGAAAACTGAACTAAACCAACATTATAAAACAAAGAAGTGCATGCAATACTGACCTGTTCGTCAGCAGCAGTAAGGAAATGATGGATTCCGGATGCAGGAATGAAGTTCCCAAAGGTTTCAATGATGAGGGAACGTTGAGGCTGGGTGGGAAGCCGTTAAAACCTGTCCTTGGATCAAGAAACAGGATTTGGGCAGTGTATTCGATTCCTATGGCTGCTGTAATAACTTTCTACAAATTTGGTGGCTTAAAATAGCGCCCACTTGGGCTGGGTGAGGTGGCTCATACCTGTAATCCCAGCACTTTGGGAGGCCAAGGTGGGCGGGTTGCTTGAGCTCAGGAGTTCGATCGAGACTAGGCTGGGCAACGTAGTGAGCCCTCCTGTCTGCAAAAAAAATTAGCAAATTCAGCTGGGTGTGGTGGCACGCGCCTGTAGTCCCAGCCATTTGGGAGGCCAAGGTGAAAGGATTGCTTGAGCCTGGGAGGTCGAGGCACAGTGAGCCAAGATCATGCTGCTGCACTCCAGCCTGGACAACAGAGCAAGACCCTGTCTCAAAAAAAAAAAAAAAAAAAAAAAATCAATTAACACTCACTTATTCTCTTACAGTTCTGGAAGCCAGAAGTCCAAAATCAGTTTCACTGGGTTAAAATCAAGGAGTGGGCCGGCTTGTGCTCCCCTGAGGCTCTAGGGAGAATCCCTCCCTCACTCCTTCCAGCCTCTGGTGGCTGCCGGTGTCCCATCACTCCAGTCATCAAAGCCGACATCTTCAAAACTCTCTCTGCTCCATCTTCACATTGCCTTCTCTGGGTATAGTGAAATCTCCCTCTGCCCCTCTCTTGTAAGAATACAGGCTGCATGGCTGGGCGCGGTGGCTCACGCCTATAATCCCAGCACTTTGGGAGGCCAAGACGGGTGGATCACGAGGTCAAGAGATTGAGACCATCCTGGTCAACATGGTGAAATCCCATCTCTGCTAAAAATACAAAAATAATTAGCTGGGCATGGTGGCGCATGCCTGTAGTCCCAGCTACTCGGGAGGCTGAGGCAGGAGAATTGCTTGAACCCAGGAGACGGAGGTTGTGGTGAGCCGAGATCGCGCCATTGCACTCCAGCCTCAGTAACAAGAGCGAAATTCCGTCTCAAAAACAAAACAAAAAAAAGAATACAGGCTGCATATAGGACCCACTGGATAACTCCCAATAATTGCCCCCATCTCAAAATGCTTCGCTTAATCTCATCTGCAAATCTTCAAAGACGCACCCCTACCCCCTTTTATTGGTTGTTGTTGTTCTATAAGTGAACATTCACAACTTCCAGGGTCTGGGATATCACTATCTTCTAAGGGCAATTATTCAGCCTACTCCAGGCACATAGAGCAGGGAAAGGACATTCTGAACAGGAAACCCAGGAAAGAGCAGGCAAAGAAGCAAGACAGAGTTTCAGGATGTTCAGGAGCTAGAAGGAGGGAGTCTGCGGTGGACTGGACTGGTCAGGCCACAGGACCTCTGGCAAGGGCTGTGTCAGATGGCAAGAGCCTCCGCAGCCTGTGCTAGCAACAGGCCGCACCTAGGCTGGAGGAGCCAGTGAATCGGGTTTGTGTTTTGGAAAAATCCTCTGGCCACTATGTGAAGGACATGCTTCAGGGAGGGAGACTGTGGGCTGGTACACCCTAAGCAGGGGCCTCGAAGGTACAGTGTGAGGAGCCAGGACTGAATAATATGGAGGAGGTAGGATGCGATGAGGTTTGGAGACCGATGAGTGAGACGAACAGTGCAATGTTGAAAATCCCTCGTGACGACATATTTCCACCTGGCCTATGTAAACAGCTAGTGTCAGAGGGGCTGAATCAGTGTGTAAAGAGCCTGCCCAGGCTAGGGCAGCGCTGGGTGCTGAGGTCCTGCAGTAGACCCCACCCTGGGGCACATGACTCAGTGCTGGGCTGCCTCAAGCACTAGCCTTTGTTGCCTTTGTTGGAGGCTTGGACAGGAAGCTCTCCAGCAGGTAGGAGTGCCAGCACCAGCCACACCCTCCCAGGTGAGCTAGGCCGAGTCACCCCGAGCCATTTCCTGGAGTGGGGCCACTCAGCTCACACCAGCCGAAGCCCCTCAGGGCATCATCAAGGACCTGGGGTCTAAGCAGCACCCAGATCGCTATGACTCAGCCCCTGTGGGGAAGGGGAGCCCGTGCTGGTGCTCTTTGGGCTAGAGCAGGGAAGTGGGGTGCCACCTGTCCCGCCCACCACCCCACCTGCTTAGCTAAGGACAGACTTTACAAAGCCCCTGCTATTTGCTGTATGCAATATGCTATTTGTGGGGGGTGGGGCAGGTTTTGTTTTTGTTTGTTTTTGTTTGAGACAGTTTCACTCTTGTTGCCCAGGCTGCAGTACAATGGTGTGATCTCAGGTCACTGCAACCTCCGCCTCCTGGTTGCAAGCGATTATCCTGCCCCAGCCTCCCAGGTAGCTGGGATTACAGGTGCGCACCCCCACACCCAGCTAATTTTTGTATTTTTTTTTGAGACGGAGTTTCACTCTTGTTACCCAGGCTGGAGTGCAATGGCAGGATCTCGGCTCACCGCAACCTCTGCCTCCTGGGTTCAGGCAATTCTCCTGCCTCAGCCTCCTGGGTAGCTGGGATTACAGGCACGCGCCACCATGCCCAGCTAATTTTTTGTATTTTTATTAGAGACGGGGTTTCACTATGTTGGCCAGGCTAGTCTCAAACTCCTGACCTTAGGCGATCCGCCCATCTTGGCCTCCCAAAGTGCTGGAATTACAGACATGAGCCACCACTCACTGCTATTTTTTTGTTTTGTTTTGTTTTGTTTTTGAGGTGGGGTCTCACTGTGTCACCCATGCTGGAGTAGTGCCTTGACGTACGTGATCACGGCTCACTGCAACCTCTGCCTCCTGGACTCAAGCGATCCTCCCACCTCAGCCTCCACAGGCACGCACCACCATGCCTGGCTAACCCTGTAGAGATGGGGTTTTGCCATGTTACCCAGGTGGTCCTTCTACACATTCTTAGAGCTACTGTAGCTATGTGACTTCAGGCAAGCAGTAACCTCTTTGCTCTTTAATTTGCTTCTCTATGAATTGGAGAAATCCTAATACCTACCTCAGAGAGTCCTAAGGATTGAATGAGCTAAGCCCTCCGTGGGGCCTGGCACACACGTGTAAGTGGCCCCTGCATGCTAGTGTTGCTGAAGATGGCCATGTGGGATTCACTGGGAGAGGCAGAGAGACTCATTTTAGGCAAGTTCCTAAGCATTCTGATATAATACATATAAAACACTTAGCACTTTACCTGGCACAACGTGGGACCCTAGAAATCACAGAGAAGTTGGACGGTCTGCAGCCCCCCCAGGGGAGAAGCTGGGCTGGGCTCTGAAGAGATGCCTGAGGTCACCGCAGCCAGGATGTGTAAGTCATAGTATTCTGTTGGCGCCCATACCTGTGTGTAGCTCATGTGCACGCTCCTTCACGCACACAGGTGTACCTCACCTCCAGCCCCAGGATGCATATGCAAATTCACATGACAGATGAGTAGCTGAGTTTACTCAACAGGTGACATGATGACTTTGTATTCCCTAAGAATGGGACAGAGGTTGCAAACGAACAGCCCCTAGGGCTGCATTTGGCCTGTAGAAGTGTTTTGCCTTCACACTACTTTATTTTGTTTTTGTTTTGCCCTTATGCTACTTTTTTTTTTAGATCAAGTCTCGTTCTGTCACCCTGGATGGAGTGCAATGGCATGATCTTGGCTCACTGCAACCTCCACCTCCTGGATTCAAGTGATTGTCTCACCTCAGCCCCCCGAGTAGCTGGGATTACAGGCATCTGCCATGATGCCTGGCTAATCTTTGTATTTTTGTAGAGACAAGGTTTCACCATGTTGGCCAGGCTGGTTACAAACTCCTGATCTCAGGTGATCCACCTGCTTCAGCCTCCCAAAATGCTGGCATGCAGCCTACACTATTTTAAAAAGGAGATTTTGGTCAGAGAATTGCATGTAAGAATCAAGATTTCTGACTTTTCGGCTGGGCGCGGTGGCTCACGCCTGTAATCCCAACACTCTGGCAGGCCGAGGCAGGTGGATCACTGGAGATCAGGAGTTCAAGACCATCCTAGCCAACATGGTGAAACCTCATCTCTACTAAAAATATAAAAATTAGCCAGGCATGGTGATGGGTACTTGTAATCCCAGCTACCCAGGAGTCTGAGGCAGGAAAACCACTGAAACCTGGGAGGCAGAGGTTGCAGTGAGCTGAGATTGCACCATCGCACTCCAGCCTGAGTGACTAGAGCAAAACTTTTGTCTAAAAAAAAAAAAATCCTGACTTTTCTAGCTGAATCGGAAGATCTAGTACACTGGACCCACATCCAGTCAAAGCAAAGAGCAGCATGGAAGCCGCAGTCACAGTGTGTGGGTTTCTAGCTCATCCACTACCCAACTGGGCCCTGCAGGGATCTGAGTTCGAGAGCCCTAGCACAGCGGTTGAGTGTTTGCTCTAACATCAAACCGTCTGGATTTGAACTCTGGCCCTGCAACCCTGGATAAGCCATACAACCTCTCTAAGCCTCAGTTTCTTTACTTGTAAAATAGGTATAATCTCAGTACATTCCTCACAGAGTTGTCACGGGGTGAAATGAGATGACACACACGTAAAGTGCTGAGTGCCTGGCATGAAAATTCATGAATTTTCGGCTATTGCTGCTATTACTGCTTCTGGAATCAGCCCCCAATTTCAAGATCATCGCCAACCTCTACAGAGATTGGCAGGGACCTTCTTTAACTGACATAGCGTGTTTTCCCCAGATTTCACCTTGCCCTCTGATCATCTCTGGAGACCGCCCTGTGGGACCTGGAATCTCTTCCGGGATCTCAGTGTTTCCATGTGTCTGCATGCTGGCCACCCAATCCCCCCCACACACAGTAGTCCCTAACTGGGAAAAACACTTGTTGACACAGCCCTGTGAGCTCCCATGGGGTATCGGATTTCCCATCTTTCTTCCCATCTTTCTGCTGAAATCCCACAGTGTTGAAGTGTTGGTAGAGCTGGTAGTGCTGAAAAGGAAGCCCTTTCAATGGGGATGCTGGGTAAGGCCATCGATCTCCTTTGCACAAAGGATCCCATTTCCTGCCTGAGATCCCACTTCCTGCCTGAGGCCCTCATTCAAGAGACTGAGCCTGAGATGAGCCAGGTGAATTCAGGAGAGGGCACCTGAGAAGGTGGATGAGTCTGAGGACAAGCAGGGCTTATCCAGATAGAAGAAAGGGAAGTCGCCCCCAGCAGAGGGCACATGGTGTGGACAAGCCGGGAGAGGCTGCAAAGAGCCATGTTTTACTGGGAACCAGTCTTGGGTTGGTGGGTGGGATGAATGGGGTCCTGGAAGGCTGGGGACGCTAGCTCTGGGTGGTCCCTCACCGATGGGTGATTGGGGCCCTCTCTAATGAGAAGGCCCCTTTCCTGCCCTTCTCCTGACCTGGCCATGAGGGTCTGGGCCACTGTCCTCTCCTCTGAACAAGCTAGGGGTGAGAGCTTGAGCCGCCCCCGGCCAAAGAGTCTCTTAATTTCCTCATCTCATTCATACATTCATCCAAACTCTCCTTAGAAAATAGGTTTTTTTTTTTTTTTTTTTTTTTTTTTA
>NW_022436971.1:5655116-5663779 GCF_009761245.1 Sapajus apella | reverse complement strand
TTTTTTTTTTTTTTTTTTTTTTTTGAGATGGAGTTTCGCTCTTGTTATCCAGGCTGGAGTGCAATGGCATGATCTCAGCTCACTGCAACCTACACCTCCTGGATTCAAGCAATTCTCCTGCCTCGGCCTCCAGAGTAGCTGGGACTACAGGCATGTGCCACCATACCCAGCTAATTTTTGTATTTTTAGCAGATGAGGTTTCACCATGTTGACCAGGATGGTCTCGATCTCTTGACCGCGTGATCCACCCACCTGGGCCTCCCAAAGTGCTGGGATTATAGGCGTGAGCCACTGAGCCCGGCCAGAAAATAGGTTTTATTCTGCAAATCAAGGGATCCCTGGTTAAAAAAAAATTATTAAAATAAAAGAGAGCCGGGCGCGGTGGCTCACGCCTATAATCCCAGCACTTTGGGAGGCCGAGGCGGGTGGATCACGAGGTCAAGAGATCGAGACCATCCTGGTCAACATGGTGAAACCCCGTCTCTACTAAAAATACAAAACATTAGCTGGACATGGTGGTGTGTGCCTGTAATCCCAGCTGCTCAGGAGGCTGAGGCAGGAGAATTGCCTGAACCCAGGAGGCAGAGGTTGCGGTGAGCCAAGATTGCGCCATTGCACTCCAGCCTGGGTAACAGGAGTGAAACTCCATCTCAAAAAATAAAATAAAATAAAATAAAATAAAATAGGTTTTATTGTTTTAATAATAAAATTAATATTTGCTTATCATAACAAATTCAAACAACACCAAAGCAGGTAACATAAAACTTCAAAGTTTCTGTCCCTTCCCTACTCCACAGAATAACCACTATTAAAATTTTGTTACAGATTCTTCCAGATTGTTTTGTATGTATACACAATTGCATGTGTGTTAACATTTATATTAACAATGTATATTGAGTATATTTGCAAATCAGCATATATAGCTTTATCTCATTTTTAAAAATACAACTAATACATGAACTCATTCAGGCTATAAAAAAATTTAACAATAGGCGGGGCGCGGTGGCTCACGCCTGTAATCTCAGCACTTTGGGAGGCCCAGGTGGGTGGATCACGATGTCAAGAGATTGAGACCATTATGGCCAAACAGTGAAACCCAGTTTCAACTAAAAATATAAAAATTAGCTGGGCGTGGTGGTGTGTGCCTGTAGTCCCAGCTACTCAGGAGGCTGACACAGGAGAATTGCTTGAGCCCAGGAGGCGGAGGTTGCAGTGAGCCGAGATTTCGTCACTGCACTCCAGCTTGGGCAACAGAGTGAGACGGTCTCAAAAAAAAAATTAACAATACAGAGGCATATGGAGGAAAAAGTAACCCCTCCCCACTTTCCCCCCACTTCTTTTCCTCTCCACTCCTCTCCACAGTTTGGAATGGGTGTATTCAGAACTTTTCCTGTGCATTTGCATGAAGAAATGATACTTATACAAATAATGATTGTGTGTATGTGTTGTTTAGAATCTTCTGCCACTTGCCTTTTGACCTAACAATATGCCTTAGAAAAATCAGTATCTGGTGGCTGAAGCCTATAATCCCAGCACTTTGGGAGGCCGATGCCGGCAGATCACCTGAGATCAGGAGTTCCAGATCAGCTTGACCCAAATAAATGGTGAGACCCCATCTTTACTAAAAATACAAAACATTGGCCGGGTGCAGTGGCTCACGCCTGTAATCCCACAACTTTGGGAGGCCAAGGTGGGCAGATCACGAGGTCAAAAGCTCAAGACCATCCTGGCCAACATAGTGAAACCCTGTCTCTACTAAAAATACAAAAATTAGCTGGGCATGGTGGTGCATGCCTGTAGTCCCAGCTACTTGGAAGGCCGAGGCAAGAGAATTGTTTGAACCCGGGAGGCGAAGGTTGCAGTGAGCCGAGATCGCGCCACTGCACTCCAGCCTGGCGACAGAGCAAGACTCCATCTCAAAACAAACAAACAACAATAACAGAAATACAAAAACTTAGCTGGGTGTGGTGGCATATGCATGCAATCCCATCTACTCAGGAGGCTGAGGCAGGAGAATCACCTGAACTTGGAAGGTGGAGGTTGCAGTGAGCTGTGATTGTGCCACTGCACTCCAGCCTGGGCAATGGAGTGAGACTCCATCTTGAGAAGGAGAGGGGAGGGGAGGGGAAGGGGAGTGAGAGGAGGAGGGGAGGGGCAGAGGGAGGAAATGGGGAGAATAATGGGGAGGGGGAGGGAGAGGAGTGGGGAGGGGCAATGGGGATGGGGAAGGGTGGGGGAGGGGGAGGGGGGGGGGGGAGGAGTGGGGAGAGGAGAAGAGGAGAAAATAGAAAAGTCAGTAACTATAGGTAAGCTACTATAAGTAAGTTACTACTTCAATCTTTTTTTTCTTTTTTTTAGAAAAAAAGAAGAAAGAAAGAAAAAAAGAATGAAGGAGAGGAAGAAAGAGAAAGAGGAAGAGGAAGAGGGAGAGAGAACAGGGGTGTTGCTTTATTGCCCGGGCTAGAATGCAGTCTAAAAATGGGTATGACTATAATTGTGTTTAATAATAGAGACATGAAAAAAAAAATGAGGGAAGAAAATAACAAGCAGCCAACCAATATTTCACTGAAACCTGTAAATAGGTGTGATGTGGTACTGATAAGAGTGTATATTTTGTGTATTTAAAGTGGAGAGTTCTATAAATGTTAATTAAGTTCACTTGTTCCGGGTCTGAGTTCAAATCCTGGATATCGTTGTTAACTTTCTGTCTCATTGATCTGTCTAATATTGATGTTGAGGTCTCCCACTATTATTGTGTGGGAGTCTACGTCTCTTTATAAGTCTTATATACCTGGGTATTCCTGTATTGGGTGCATATATATTTAGGATCTTTAGCTCTTCTTGTTGCATTGATCCTTTTATCATTATGTAATATTCTTCTTTTCTTCTTTTGATCTTTGTTGCTTTAAAGCAACTCCTGCTTTTTATTTATTTATTTATTTTTGCTCTCCATTTGGTTGGTAAATCTTTCTCCATCCCTTTGTTTTGAGTCTTTGTGTATCCTTACATGTGAGATGGGTCTGGATGCAGCATACCGATGGGTCTTGGCTTTTTTTGCCTGTCTGTGTCTTTGGATTGGGGGATTTAGTCCATTTAAATTTAGAATTAATAATAATATATGTAAGTTTAGTACTGCCGTTTAATGTTAGCTGGCTGTTTTGCCTATCAGTTGATGTAAATTCTTGATTATGTTGATGCTCTTTATTTTTTGGTATTTTTTAGAAAGGCTGATACTGGTTGTTCCTTTCTATGTGTAGTGATTCTTTCAGAAGCTCTTGTAAAGCAGGTCTGGTCGTGATGAAATCTCTGAGTGCTTACTTGTTCACAAAAGATTTTATTTTTCCTTCACTTATGAAGCTTAGTTTAGCAGGATGGAAAATTCTGGGTTGAAAGCTCTTTTCTTTAAGAATGTTGAATATTGGCCCCCACTCTCTTCTAGCTTGTAGGGTTTCTGCTGAGAGATCTGCTGTGAGTCTGATGGGCTTCCCTTTATGGGTAACCTGACCTTTCTCTCTGGCTGCCCCCAGTATTTTCTCTTTCATTTCAACCCTGGTGAATCTGGTGATTATGTGCCTTGAGGTTGGTCTTCTTGAGGAATATCTTTGTGGTGTTCTCTGTATTACCTGGAGTTGAATATTGTCCTGCCTTGCTAGGTTGGGAAAGTTTTCCTGAATAATATCCTGAAGCATATTTTCCAGCTTGGATTGATTCTCTTCGTCACATTCAGGTACACCTATCAAGCGTAGATTAGGTCTTTTCACATAGTCCCATATTTCTTGGAGACTTTGCTAGTTCCTTTTTATCCTTTTTTCTCTAATCTTGTCTTCTCGTTTTATTTCTTTTTTTTTTTTTTTTTTTTTTTTTTTGAGATGGAGTTTCGCTCTTGTTACCCAGGCTGGAGTGCAATGGCGCGATCTTGGCTCACCGCAACCTCCGCCTCCTGGGTTCAGGCAATTCTCCTGCCTCAGCCTCCTGAGTAGCTGGGATTACAGGCACGCGCCACCATGCCCAGCTAATTTTTTGTAATTTTAGTAGAGACGGGGTTTCACCATGTTGACCAGGATGGTCTCGATCTCTTGACCTTGTGATCCACCCACCTCGGCCTCCCAAAGTGCTGGGATTACAGGCTTGAGCCACCGCGCCCGGCCTCGTTTTATTTCATTAAGTTCGTCTTCGACCTCTGATGTCTTTTCTTCTGCTTGATCGATTCAGCTGTTAAAACTTGTGTGTAGTTCTCGAAGTTCTCGTGTTGTATTTTTCAGCTCCATTAATTCACTTATATTCCTCTCTAAATTGTGAATTCTTGTTAACATTTTGTCAAACCTTTTTTCAAAGTTCTTAGTTTCTTTGCATTGGGTTAGAACAAGTTCTTTTAATTCCCAGAAGTTTCTTATCATCCACCTTTTGAAGGCTGCTTCTGTTAATGGAACACACTCATTCTCCATCAGGCCTTGTTCCTTTGCTGATGAGGAACTGTGATCCCCTGCAGAGGGAGAGGTGTTCTGATTTTGTGTATTCTCAGCCTTTTTAGGCTGTTTTCTTCCCTTCTTTATAGATTTATCCATCTGTGGTCTTTATAATTACCGTCTTTATAATTGGGTTTCTGAGTGGACGTCCAACTTGTTGATTCCCAGCGCTAAAATCTGAGCAACCCACTGCACCGGCCAAAACAGCGGCGTTATAATTGATGGTGCTTTTCTGACTCTGCACCAAGAACCGCCGCACCAAGGCAGCAGCAAAACTGCCTCACCGGCCATGGCAACCCATGGGGCTTCTCCACTGGGAATCTCCTGGTGTGTGAGCAACAAAAATTCTTCTAAAAGTGTGGCGTCCTCTCGTTCTCTGCACTTTCACTGCGAGCTACAATCCCAAGCTGCTAGTGATCAGCCATCTTGGATCTCTCTCCAAGACTCAATCTTGTTAGTGGCTGCTTGGATTTCTCAGTTTGGCTAGACCTTGATTTATTTAACTGTTCCCCTCTGATGGGTGCCATTTTTAAAGGCTTTGATGTCACAAACAATACTGCTGAATGTCCTCACATAGACTCCTTTCTTCCCACAGTTGGCAAACCTTTCTTAGGACAGAAGTGACCTGGCTGTCTTGGAGGAGATTCTGAGACTGCTGCTGCATCGCTCTCCCCAGGAACTGTGTTTCCACGGTCCTTTGGATGCTCTTAAATTGTAGTGAGTGCTGGCTCTCAGCCAGAGCCTGGGGGTGCATGGTGTCCAAGGTAGGCCCTGCCCTAGGGCAGCTGCAATCTTTGAGTCCTATGAGGAGATGGTTCCAGAGCCAGGGGCTCCAGTCCTGGGGTCAAGGGGCAAGTTCAGGGAAGGCTTCCTGGAGGAGTTGATGTCCAGGCAGAAACCTGCCTGCTGAGTAGCAGCTTGTCAGGCAGAGGAGCAAGTGGAAGGGCTGCTCCAGCTGGAGGAGGACTTGGCCAGCTGAGGCCCTGAAAGAGCCAGGGCCTTCTATGCACCTCTGAGTAATGGTGCTCCCTAAATGCTCACCGCAGGGGCTGAAGGGAGTGGCAGTGGGTGGGACTGACAGGAAGCTGGGGCAGCTAAGGAGTAGGAATGTTGCCAGAAGCAAGTGAGAGACTTGATTACACACCCAAGGAAGTGAGCCAGAGGCTGGAGTGGAAAAAGGACCCCTGCTGGGGATGAAGGTTGGGCAGGAATTTACACCTGGCAAATGCCCCCCAGGACCTGGGTTCCATGTGAGGGGAGGCCCCTCTTCCTCTCTTCCTTTCTTCTTTCCTTCTTTCCTCTCTCCCTTCCTTCCCACCCTCCCTCTTTTTCTCTCCTCCCTTCTTCCCTTCTCTCCTCCTTTCCTCCCTTCCTCTCCTTCCTTCCTTCCTTCCCTCCCTCCCTCCCTCCGTCCCTCCTTCCCTCCTTCCCTCCTTCCTTCCTTCCTTCCTTCCTTCCTTCCTTCCTTCCTTCCTTCCTTCCTAAATTAATAGACTTTCTAAAAGATCAATGTTAGGTTTACAACAGAAAAATTGAGCCAAAGTACAGGGAGTTCCCATTGACCTCTCTCCACGCTAACCACCCTTTGTCCTATGGGTAACTTGGTGTGAGCATGTTACAGCTGACAACCAATGCTGACATACACAGACCATTCACTAAGCTCCGTCATTCACATCAGACTTCACCCTTGGTGGTGTACGCTCTATGGGTTTTGACAAATGCATAATGACATGTCTCCACCATTACAGTAGCCTACAGAGTATTTTCGTGGCCCCAAAATTCCTTGTGCTCCTCCTACCGCAATATTTTTTTTTTTTTTTTTTTTTTTTTTTTTGAGACAGAGTCTCACACTTGCCCCAGGCTGGAGTGCAGTGGCTCAATCTCAGCTCACTGCAATCTCAGCCTCCCAGGTTCAAGCAATTCTCCTGCCTCAGCCTCCGAGTGGCTGGGATTACAGGCCCCCACTACCACGCCCAGCTAATTTTTTGTATGTTTTTAGTAGAGATGGGGTTTCACTATGTTGACCAGGCTGGTCTCAAACTCCTGAACTTGTGATCTGCCCGCTTCAGCCTCCCAAAGTGCTGGAATTACATGAGTGAGCCACAGTGCCCGGCCAATCTTTTTACTGTCTTTATAGTTTTGCCTTTTCTAGAGTGTCGAATAGTTGCAAACATACAGTCTGCATCCTTTTCAGGTTGGCTTCTTTCACCTAGCAATGTGGAGTTAGGGTTCCTCCAGGTGTTTTCATGGCTTGATAGCACATTTCTTTTTCTTGTTGAACAGTATTGTGTTGCATGGATGTACCCAGTTTATCTATTTCTGAAGGATATCTTAGTTGTTCTGAATGTTTAGCAATTATGAATAATACTGACATAAACATTCATATGCAGTTTTTTTTATGAACATGAGTTTTCAACTCATTTGGGGAAATACAACATTTGTCTTTTTGCGGCTGGCTTACTTCGCTTAGCGCAATATCCCCAGGTTTGCTCTGTGCTGTGGCATGCGCCCTTTCTTTTCAAGGCTGATTAATATTTCATTGTCTATAAATACACACCGCTAGCTATTGACTATTTTAATAAGATCCTGCTTTCAATTCTTTGGGCTGTATTTCAGGAAATGGGATTGCTGAATCATATGGTAATTCTATTTTTAATTTTTCAAGGAAGCGCCATACTGGTTTTTCCACAGAGGCTTCACCAACACTTCTTATTTTCTGGTTCCTCTTTTTTCTTTTAGTAGCTATCTCAATGGGCGTGAAATGATACCTCATTGTGGTTTTGATTTGCATTTCTGTGATGATGAGTGATGACTTTGAGCATCTTGTCACATGCTTCTTGGCCATTTAGATATCATCTTTGGAGAAACATCAACTTAAGTCCTTTGTTCATTTTAAAATCACATTCCTTTTTGTTGCTGAGTTGTAGGAGTCTTTATGTATTTTGAATATTAACCCTTTATCATTTATATATTTGCAAATATTTTCTCCCAGTCTGTAGATTGCCTTTCCACTTTGTTGATTGTTTCCTTTGGTGTACAGATATTTTTTTTTTTTTTTTTTGAGACAGAGTTTCGCTCTTGTTACCCAGGCTGGAGTGCAATGGCGCGATCTCGGCTCACCGCAACCTCCGCCTCCTGGGTTCAGGCAATTCTCCTGCCTCAGCCTCCTGAGTAGCTGGGATTACAGGCACGCACCACCATGCCCAGCTAATTTTTGTATTTTTAGTAGAGACGGGGTTTCACCATGTTGACCAGGATGGTCTCGATCTCTTGACCTCGTGATCCACCCGCCTCGGCCTCCCAAAGTGCTGGGATTATAGGCGTGAGCCACCGCGCCCGGCCTAATAAATATATTTCTATTTATAAGATAATTTTTGTTATTGGCGTCCAAAAGTACGGACTATTAAACGCATTTAATAAAGAGATTTTCCAAACAGGCTTTGTGTGGACGACAAGGCCGTTTTATTTTGCTCTTGGGTGCAAGCGGGCTGAATCTGAGAAAGGACTGGCAAGGGAGTAGGAGTGGGAATTGGTTTTATAGGTTGGGGCAATTTTTTTGGGAGGGCAGGGGTGTTAACAGAGTATGATCAGTTACAGTGGTGGGGGTAGGGGCAAGGAGTATGCATTACCTTAAGTTCAGTTACAACAGGCGGGTGGGGTAAGGCCTAAGAGTTAAGATGGTAGGATGGGGCAGAGGGATACTCACAGGGCAAGAACGGTTAAGATGGCAGGGTGGGGTGAGGAGTATTCACATTATCATAAGAACAGTTAAGATGGCAGGGTGGGGAGAGAAGCTTAAAGTCCGGGGAAGCCCCGCTGGGCGATCAGGGATAATGGCAAACGCAGGCGAGGGTGAGGGGCGATCAGAGGAGGCAGGCAGGACTTCGGACTTTCTGGGTCCAGGCTTGCAGGTGGAGGCCTGACAGTTTTTGCCCTCCCTTTCTAATTCAGTTGCATTCTATTCAATGAATGTGTCCTGTATGACTTCAGCTTTTTGGGTTTATTAGGCTTTTCATTACGGCCTAATAAATACAAAGAAAAATATTTGAAGTTTGCGTACTTGGCTTTAACAACGATTAACTCTTGGGAGGAAAATGAAATTGAAGGGCAGAGATAATGAGGGGGAAGATTTTCTTTTGCTTTTGATTGTTGGGATTTTTTTTTTTTTTTTTTTTTTTTTTTTTTTTTTTTTTTTTT
>NW_022436971.1:5537421-5654716 GCF_009761245.1 Sapajus apella | reverse complement strand
TTTTTTTTTTTGGCATAAAATGTATAATTATGTCCTATGCAATGTTTGGGATATATTTATACTAAAAAATTTAGTCGCCCCACCTGTGGCTCTCAGTACGGAAAGGAAGAGGAAGAGCAAAATAAGGTTTGGTGCAAGGAGATGGTTCAGTTTCAGACACGTTTGGGGAAAGGGGGCCAGTGGCCACGTGACTGGAGCTGTGGGATTCCAGGCTGCAGGATGTCAGGGTTGGGGCCTGAGGAGCTGATGATGGATGTGCCCTGTGATGAGGCTGCCGGCAGTCGTATGTGGCAGTTGAGTGAGATGGATAGTGTTCTTTCCTTGTTCGAGAAGGCAGGGCGTGTCTGAGCAATCCCGTTTAGAAAGATCAACTCCAAGTAATTGGACGAAGAAACTTCCGGAGCTGGACGGATCCCCCGGGTACGCGGTGCCTGGGCAGGGAAGGTCCCCGGGACCTGCGGTGCAGGGCAGGGCCGGGCCTCCAGGGGGCGTTCTCGGAGAGTGGGGGGGGCGCCTGGTGTTTCTAACAGCCCTGCTGGATTAGGCCCTGATGAGCAAACTGAAGCCTGGGTAGGGAAAGGGCTTGGGAACTTGAGGGTGTCACCCAGGCGGGTCAGCTGCTTTCTTTTTTATTTATTTATTTGTTTGTTTGTTTATTTATTTGTTTGTTTGTTTATTTTTTGAGACGGAGTTTCGCTCTTGTTACCCAGGCTGGAGTCCAATGGCGCGATCTCGGCTCACCGCAACCTCCGCCTCCTGGGTTCAGGCAATTCTCCTGCCTCAGCCTCCTGAGTAGCTGGGATTACAGGCACGCGCCACCATGCCCAGCTAATGTTTTTGTATTTTTAGTAGAGACAGGGTTTCACCGTGTTGACCAGGATGGTCTCGATCTCTTGACCTCGTGATCCACCTGCCTCGGCCTCCCAAAGTGCTGGGATTACAGGCGTGAGCCACAGCGCCCGGCAGTGCTTTCTTTTTTAAGATTATTTTTATTTTTTTATAGAGAAGGGGGTCTTGCCATGTTTCCCAGGCTGGCCTCGAATTCCTGGACCCAAACAATGCCCCTGCCTCTGCCTTCCCAAGTGCTGCGATCATGGGCATGCACCACCACACCCAGCCAGGTTTGCAGGTTTCTAAGGGTGCCGCCAGGCCTTTGCCACCCTGAGTGAGCCAGGCTTGGGCGGGTAGGGAGGACTCTAGGTCACCTGGAGGCTGCCCCTGTATCTACGGCTGCCTCTTCCTGTGACAGCTTTCTCTTCCAGGTCCCTTCTCTAGTTTGCCACCTTACGCTAGAAGAGGGTGGGTACTGGAATATAGATGAAGCTATCATCCTCTCAGACTCCGGGGTGATTTCCTCCCGCCTCTGCCCACAAGTGCCCTCCAAGCCTAGACTCCAGTGCTCAGACCAGAACTGACTTTTGAGGGAGCAGGGCAGAGGAGGACTCCCAGACACCCCTCCTGTTCTCCAGGGCGATCCCTTGCACATGCTTTCGTCCTCATCCCTGCCATAGGAGGGGCCCACCAGGTGTGACCCGGCTTTCCAAGGCTTCTTTCCATAAAAGGACGGGTAGGAATAAGGCAAGAAAGAGATGGGACTCTGCGCTTGTTAGGGGAACCCCTCAGCTCTGTAACTGGCACTGCCTCCAGTCCCTTCTACTGCTGCTCTGCCAACCTGTGTTGGGTCCTCCACACCACTGCACTTGTCGCTCCCCTGCTCAAGAACCTGTGGTGACCCCTACTGTTAACAGAAGCATTGCCTGTATCAAGAATCTCATTCTGCTTCTCCCTCCACTGGAGTGTGTGCTTCTTGTGGGCTGTAGCCTCAGCATCAAGAATACCTGCCATTGACCAGGTGCAGTGGCTCACACCTGTAATCTTAGCTCTTTGGAGGCTGAGGTGGGAGGATCACTTGAGGTCAGGAGTTCAAGACCAGCCTGGCCAACATGGTGAAGCCCCATCTCTACTAAAAATAGAAAAATCAGGCGGGCATGGTGGTGCACACCTGCAATCCCTGCTACTTGGGAGAATCCCTTGAACTCGTGAGGTGGAGGTTGCTGTGAGCCGAGATTGTGCCACTGCACTCTGTACTCCAGCCTGGGCAACAGAGCAAGACTCTGTCTCAAAACAAAACCTGACACAAAGTAGTTGCTCAATAAATAAGACTGAAAATATGCTGTCTGCTGCACTTGCCTTGCTCTCAACACCCCAAAAGCCATCGCCTCATTCTCTTTATTTTACCTTTCCCTTCCAAGCCCAAGGCACTGATTAGTTTTGAAATCTTGATTTCTGTCTAGATTTAAAGGCTTTGAGAAAGGAATTACTTTTCCCCCTCCCCACCCTAAGGGCCTAGTGCATTCTCAAAAATAGGTAAGACCGATCAGACACAGTGGCTCATGCCAATAATCCCAGCACCCTTGGATGCTAAGGCAGGAGGATCACTTGAGCCCAGGAGTTTTAAGACTGGTTCAGGCAACATGACAAGACTCTGTCTTTACCAAGAAACTTAAAAATTAAGTGAGCATGGTGGTACATGCCTATTGTCCCAGCTACTTGGGAGGCTGAGGTGGGAGGATTTCTAGAGCCTGGGAAGTTGAGGCTACAGTGATCTGTGATCACACCACTGCACTCCAGCCTGGGTGACAGAGTGAGACCATGTCTCAAAAAAAACAAAAGATAAGACCAAATGTTCTCCGTATGACCCTATTTGGTCATGGAATGATGTGCAGTGATTTTCCTCCACCGTTCAGCATTCCTTCCGCAACCTGTGTCTGGCCATGAGCTACATGCTGTTTACACAGAAAAGATAAAATCCTGAACTGGGTGGAAGCCTTCTGCTCAACCGCACGGGCACCAAAATGTGTGCTGGGGGAAATCATACATGATCTTCTCACGCAGCCTTTGACCTCCCTCAGGATCACAGATGGCCGTGTTCGTAAGGAATTATCAGCCAACATTCCATATCTTCTATGAAGGTGAAAATGTGTGCTTTGTGTAGAGTTGGGTGAGACCCTTGTTTCTGATTTCTAAATAATGCATTGAGGATGCCCCTAACTTGGTTGTCCAGGCAGAGGCTGAGAGGGAATGGTTTAGAAGGCTAGCAGGCAGATCTTTCTCAGTTCAGTGCCTTCCTTGCTGTAAGCCCAGTTGGCAGAGCTTTACTCAGCTAAGGAGTGTTACTGTGGCTTCCTTCAAACTTGATGCTTCAATTGGATGGATCCTTATGGAGGGCTGTTCCTCACTTGGCTACAACTGTGGCTTAACTCTCAAACAAAGCAGACTTTTTTTTTTTTTTTTTTTTTGAGACAGAGTCTCGCTCTGTCACCAGGTGCCAGGCTGGAGTGCAGTGGCATGATCTCGGCTCACTGCAACCTCCGCCTCCTGTGTTCAGGCAATTCTCCTGCCTCAGCCTCCTGAGTAGCTGGGACTACAGGCGCACGCCATCATGCCCAGCTAATTTTTGTATTTTTAGTAGAGACGGGGTTTCACCCTGTTGGTCAGGATAGTCTTGATCTCTTGACCTCATGATCCGCCCTCCTCGGCCTCCCAAAGTGCTGGGATTACAGGCGTGAGCCGCTGTGCCCGGCCCAAAGTGAACATTTATAAATAATTGGACGTAGCTTTTTTTTTTTTTCAAGACGGAGTCTCGCTCTGTTGTCAAGGCTGGAGTGCAGTGGTGTGATCCTGGCTCACTGCAACCTCTGCCTCCTGGGTTCAAGCGATTCTCCTGCCTCAGCCTCTTGAGTAGCTGGGATTACAGGTGCCTGCCACCATTCCCAGCTAATTTTTGTATTTTTAATAAAGACGGCGTTTTACCATGTTGGCCAGGCTAATCTCGAACTCCTAACCTCAGGTGATCTGCCCACCTCAGCCTCCCAAAGTGCTGGGATTACAGGTGTGAGCCACCATGCTGGGCCTGGAGGTAGCTCTTTAAATCACTCAGCAAAAAATTGATTTGTTTGCAGGCCTGTTCTTTCACTAAAGCTAAACCCTAACATCAAGGGCTTCCAAACTGGTGAAAATGATGCAAGGGATGGGGTGAGAATGGCAGAGATCAGCTAATGGTCCTGAGCCACCCTCTGACCTCCACAAAACGTCAGCAGCTTATGGGTCTCTGATATGTTTTTGTGTGTGTTTGTAAGAGAGATACTGAGATTTCCCATCACAGTGACTTTGATTTCTTTGCTCTTCTCTCCATCCTGGCAGCTTGTATATATCAGTGCAAATCTACATATGACTTAATGATTTACCTGCAACTTGAATCAAGAGTTTTTCTCTGGCTGGGCATGGTGGCTCATGCCTGTAATTCCAGCACTTTGGGAGGCCGAGGTGGGTGGATCACTTGAGGTTGGGAGTTCGAGACCAGCATGACCAAAATGGAGAAACCCCGTCTCTACTAAAAGTACAAAAATTGGCTGGGCGTGGTGGCGCATGCCTGTAATCCCAGCTGCTCAGGAGGCTGAGGCAGGAGAATCGCTTGAACCCGGGAGGCAGAGGTTGCAGTGAGCCGAGATCGTACTACTGCACTCCACCCTGGGCAACAAGAGTGAAACTCTGTCTCAAAAAAAAAAAAAAGAGTTTTGCTCATTTGCAGAAACATTATCTCCAAATATGTTTTGAGGCTGTATGTAATCAAATTTAAAAAAATGAAAACTTATGAGTGATGCGTAAGAGTTGCTGTAGTAGCTATGTACCAAGTACCCACTTGCCATGGCACTTCATGTATATTCTCTTTAATCTTTACAATCTCAGCAGGTCACCCTTCCCTTTACCTACACGAGGAAACTAAGGCTTAAAAGATGAAACCACTTACCTACTAGATATGAAGCCACAGTGTTTGGAATCTGGGCAGTCTAATTCTAGAGCCCAAACTCTGAATCATTATTCTGACACCCAAGAAAGTTTGAATCAATCATCTTTCTGTCGTTGGGTTTTGTGGTAGAAACTAGAAAACCTGCTAGACAAATTCCAAAAGAGCTGTGACATTTGAATCAATTTTAATCCAGCCAATTTCTTCCCTTTAAACTACCAAATAGAAGACGATTTCTCCTGTTTTTAGGTATTGGTAAATACATTTTTAAATTTCTATGGCACTTCTGCTTCCACCAGGGTGGTGCCAGAGACACAGTCATGAGTTGCTTCACGTTTATCAGTAAAAGGAGTGTTTTCCCAAGTCAATGGGTCGGACTGGTCCAGGGTGTCACTCATTAAGGCCACAGGGCCCAGGACTTGTGCTTTTTGGCTTCGTAAGGGTTGAAAGGGCCACTCAGTGGAAGAGGGCATGGGAAGGTTTCTGGGTGCTGGTAATGTTCTGGTTCTTGATCTAAATCCTGGATTCATGAATATTTATTTGTGAAAATCAACAAGCTGTAGAATTATTTCTGTGCTCTTAAAAAAAAAAAAACATTCTATGAATGGAACAGCGAAGAAACTAGAGAAAGTGGCTACGGGACCTATCCTGTCCTGTTTCGTCCTGTATTAAGACTTGGCGGCCGGGCGTGGTGGCTCACACCTAATCCAAGCACTTTGAAGGCCAAGGCGGGCGGATCACCTGAGGTCAGGAGTTCAAGACCAGCCTGACCAACATGGTGAAACCCCGTCTTTGTAAAATAAATAAATAGAGTTGGATGGGCACGATGGCTCATGGCTGTAATCCCAGCACTTTGGAAGTCTGAGGCTGGCAGATTGCTTGAGCAGCAGTTTGAGATCAGTCTGGTCAGGCAACATAGGGAGACTCCACCTCTAAAAAATACAAAAAGTAGCTGGGCATGGTGGCATGTGCCTGTGGTCCCAACTACTTCAGAGGCTGAGATGGGAAACTTGTTTGAGCCTGGGAGGTTGAGGCTGCAGTGAGCAGTGATGGCGCCACCGCACTTCAGCCTGGGTGTGAGCCAGATCTTGTCTCAAAAAAACCAAATATATTCCTCAGCCACAAGGTTCTGTGGGAAAGTCAGGATGGAACCTCTACAAACAATGAAGGCCCAGCCCCACCCTGGCCCTGGCTCCTTCCCTCTGCAGTGCAGTGCTCGAGAACAGCCTCCTAGGAGCCAGGGCTGATGCCTCAGCACTCCATTCCTTCTCATCTCCCTGTTCATAGATACATTTTCTGAAAGACCTGGAGGTAGTTCTTGGTAAATATATTATTGGTAAATATATTCTACCAGGCAAGTTAAGCTAGATACTTTTAAGGGAGGTAGGAAAGGTGAACAGTGAATATGGCTCCTTAATCGGGGTTTCTTTGTCCCTTGCCACTTTAAAAATCTACCGGAGAAAGTGCTGTCATGATGGCGTACAGTGAATAACTATGACCCGGGTGAATTTAGAAAACTGCTTTCCTTAGGTTGGTAAGCCAGGATGCAAAGATGTGGTATTTGCTTGTTAAGACCTTTTCATTTCAATACAATGTGAGGTAGTATGTCAATAATTCAAGAGGGTTTCTCTGAGAGCCAAATCAAGACAAAGTTAAATTTCAGGATAAACAATGCGTGTGATGACATTTCTTTTTCACACTTAGCTTTATGTAAGTTTCCATTTTGGAGTCTATCAAATTGTTCCAGCTTTTTTTCTTCTTATAGTTAATATAGTGAGAAAAAGAGAAACGGTATTAACAAGCAATTAATTAAGAACTAGGCTCTTGGCCAGGCATAGTGGCTCACATGCCTGTAATCCCAGTACTTTGGGAGGCCAAAGTGGGAGGATCACTTGAGGCCAGAAGTTCAAGACCAACCTGATCAACATAGCAAGACTCCATCTCTTTAAAAAAAAAAAAAAAAAAAAAAAAAAAAAAAATTAGGTTCTAGGTATCTTTTTGTATATTCTCAATTAAAACTAACGAGTTAAGTAGTAGTATCCCTTGATACAGATTAGGGCTTCAAGGCTTAGATAAGTTCACAAGGTTTGTAAATAGTAAATCAAATCTACACCTAAACTTAAATTATATTTACCTTTAGACAACACTGCCTCAAGTTCATGTGAAAACAGGCTAAGGTTTTGTCCTATGAAGTATGCGATTATATATTCTTAACACTAATCAAAGGAGAGAATTAATACCATCAGACGAATCAGCAGCTTCAGAATAGCACCCATGTTAAAAATGTATGTTTTCCTGAAGTCAGAGTAAACCTGAATGGGCCGTCAATTTTAAATTATAACTGAGGTAGAGCGGGGTATTTTATCTAGAGAAAAACACAAGACCAGGTTTATTTCATACAATGTTATTCACACATTTTTCATTTTCTAATTTATACATAATATACAAAGAAGTGAAGTTAAACATTATTTCATATGAACCAATTAAGAGCCAGGACTTAAGACAAACTGGTCCAGAAACAACCCATATCAAAAGGAGACACTCGAGTAAAGCCTAGGTAGTTTAGCCCAATTGTTTCTTTATTCTGAAATGTCATTTTCAGATTTTACCAAAATTTCATGCCAACTTACTAAAAGGTAAAAAATTGGGGTGGGCACCCAAAATGGCAGACTGTAAAATTTCTACAAGAAGTTATTTTCGTAGAGCAGGCCTGAAAGTATTGTGAAGATTGGGTTGTCAGCACTGGGACATGTGGGAATATTAGAACCCCATGAAGAGGGTTTAGTTTCTCAATGTAATATTCTCTAGTACTTGTCATTTTCTAAAATTGCAGAGATAATGCCTGTGCCAACAGACAGCAAGGATGAAGACTAGGAATTCAACTGTACAAAGACAGGAAAGTCATTACCAATCTGCAACATGACAGCTTTGATCCTGAAACCATGGGCTGATACTGAGAACAAAAGTCTAACATGGGCCGAAATACTCTTGAGGTTGGCAAAGTAGGAAAAAGTGAGAGCGCGGCTTTGTGTGGGTTAAAAAAAAAAAAAAAAAAAAAAAGGTGCTGCTACAGTGACTGGTACATGTTGATGACCCTGTGTGACTATTAGAAGGAACAGTGACAAGTGTTTGGATTTAATGGCCTCACCAAGGAATGTTGGGTTAGAAAACTAAAATAACACCAAACATGAAAAGGTATGCCTGGCATCCCCAAACTTTATGCCATTATTTTTAGGTTCATAATATGAACAACTAAGTGATAAAACCTTTAGATTCCACACTGTGCTCAGAAGATAGATTTTCTTCTACAGATCTCTAGTTAAAAAAAAAAATCTCTTCCATATTCAGCTGACAGAGATAGCATGTTCATTTTAGTTTTCAGCACTAAACATAAGTGGGTCAACATAAATGTTTATACAAAATACTGACTTCAACAAAATACAAAGCACTTTCTTTATCTTTCAGAAACTGAATATACACAGCAAGTTTTTTTCCAAAATATTTTCATAGGCAAAGGATTAAAAACGATTTTAATTATACACATATGGTCACAATTTTGCCTTAAAAAGATTGTTGGGAAATGTACATAAGGCCGCTTGTAAATGTACATCGTGTTACTGTTATGTCTTATGTCCAGAGAAAAAAATGTTATCATACAGATTTGCTCTTACTTGGGAGTAGGCTATTCAAAAATACAGTACTCTTCTGTACAAAGAAAAAAGTCACATCACATTTAATAAGATGAAAAAAGCATTGGCCTCTATGGTAACCAAATATCTCAGTCCAATACTTTCTGTTATGCACAATACCCTGACTTCAATTGAAAGTGATCCAAATTCTAGCATGTCCATATTAACAGTCAACAACTACGTTATAAAACAAAATGATCTCACAATAATAAAAAGAAAGCTGGTTCATACTTCTGAAACCATATAAAGATAAAAAATTTTTAAAAAATCACTCTCGATTTGGAGAAATAAATTTACATTATACAACACTATATTGCCAGGTCAAAGAGGGCAGGGACATAAATGTACACTAAAATGCAAATGTATCCCAAAGAGATAAAACAAATTCCATTTACAGCATGAAGGTTTACAAATGTACACCTGTACAACCAAGGAAAGCATCACTACTAAATTAAGCAAGGTTTTTATAATAAACATTGAAACAAGATTTCCTTTCAAAGTGTAAACTTACATCTATTACTACACACACAATGCATATATTTATAGAAAGCAAAAAGAGCTATCTGAATATGTAATCATGCTTAAATGCTGAGCTATCAAATTCACTTTTCAGTGGCCCCTTTTCACCTATCTGGTTCCTACTTTCTGCCTTTATGAAAAAGCAAAATAAAGCTCAACACTTCCTCAACATGTCTTTGTAATTCTATAAGCAAAACAAAACACAAATTTCCACTTTCTCATTGCAAACCAAACTGAAAAGTTAATATATGACTTAACTTTTCATTTAGTGCACTTAATTGGAAGTGTCACCATGATTTTGTATTTCTTAACTCTTACAACAATTACATATGTAAGTATATACAATATTTTTGTACATTGCCAGAGACATTTTAGGGCAGTATTTGTATTAAAACCACATCTACTGTAAATAATGTTAAGTTCTTTTCATCTCAAACCATTTTATTCTTGTCTTACTTGCTCATTATTTGCATGATAGTTTGTGAATTACCAAAATACAACTTAACTCTTTTTAAAATATTAATCATATTTATGCAGTTGATTGTTAATCTGTTATAAAAGGTCTCACACAAAGGAAAAAAATAAGGACTATAATTCTATATACATCTCTATAAACCTGTTGTGCTATGGGGTTGTAGACCTACCAGACTGTGAGCCAGTTTATTAAAAGAATACTGTACTTTTTCCTTTAAAAACTATTTTTGTGACTTTACAAGGTAAAAATTTACAAAATATGAGACAGCTTTTTATTTTTGATACAGTTACATCATATACAGGCATTCTGTGCTTTGCCAGCAATCCAATCTGATAGGTCTCCACTCAGGGCTGAATATAATTTATAATTCATCCCCCACCCCCCAAATATACACAAGAACCTTAAAAAATTTACAAATGGATGAATAAAGTCAATAAATAGTTTTGTTTTAAAAAAAAATTGAAGATTCATAGTTGAGTTGTGTTTTGATAATTCACACACACAAAAAATCTTTTCACATGGTTAAATTATCTTCTTTCTCTTGCTTCTGTAATTTACAGCATTCCATTTGGTGGTCCTCCAATAGGTCCTAGATCCGGGCTATTCTTCAAATAATACTTTTCCAGCTTGGCCAGTATATGCTTCCCGTATGTGTATTTGCGCAAAGTAGTAATGTGAGGTCGAATCTGAAAAACAAATAATCTGCTTAGCAAATCTAAGTCATTTTAGTTTCTGATTTCTTAAAAAATCACCCCTAAATCTGGGTAATTTAGAGGAATAACTGCAATTAAAAAAATCTAAATCCTAAGAAAGCTACTTTTTGTAAAAGCAGTTGTGATCCACTCAATCTTTCTAAACATCTGTTCTCGAAATGGTTCAATGAATAAAAAGGCACTACATCTAACTATGTCACATGCAAATAGGCGGAGGCCCCAAATATAGCAAGAAAGTTACCCAGTAATTCCACATCCAGGAATTTATTCTACTAAAAAAATTATGAAAAGACTTTTGTACAAAGCACTACTTATAACAATTCAACAATTAGGGATAATCCAATATGACAAATATGATAGTTAAATAATGTAGCTATTAAAAATAAGACTGCATTTTGTAATATTCATGAGTTTATAGAAAATACTAAATTAAAAGATAGGTAGAAACTTAGATGCCAGTAATTTGGGAGAATGAGATGGGAGGATCACCTGAGCCCAGGATTTTGAAACCAGACTGGGCAACATAGTGAGACCCTATCTCTACAAAATATAAACAAACTAGTGAGCTTGCGTGCCTGTAGTCTCAGCTACTAGAGAGACTAAAGTGGTAGGATGGCTTCAGCCAGGAGGTTGACGCTACAGTTAGCTGAGATCCCACCAATGGACTCCAGCCTGTGCAACAGAGATCTTGTCTTGAAAGAAAAGAAGAAAAGAAAAAGGAAAACTTACATCAAGTTGAAGAATGCATTTTAAAAATCAGAAGGCCAAAACACTTTTATAGATGGAAGGAATCTTAAGATATCAATTTTCTCTCTATATGAGGAGAGGACCAAAGGGGTTTATGTACTTTGCTCCATGTTTTGTAAATGAATACATTTAGAAAAAGATCCAAGGGTATTCAAAATAAAAGTTTCTTTCAGTGTTCTTTATAACAGTAAGTTTCCCTACTACAATTACTAATTTCTTAAAGAATTATTAGACTCGGGCCAGGCGCGGTGGCTCACGCCTGTAATCCCAGCACTTTGGGAGGCCGAGGCGGGTGGATCACGAGGTCAAGAGATCGAGACCATCCTGGTCAACATGGTGAAACCCCATCTCTACTTAAAATACAAAAATTAGCTGGGCATGGTGGCGCACGCCTGTAGTCCCAGCTACTCGGGAGGCTGAGGCAGGAGAATTGCCTGAACCCAGGAGGCGGAGGTTGCGGTGAGCCGAGATCGCGCTATTGCACTCCAGCCTGGGTAACAAGAGCGAAACTCCGTCTCAAAAAAAAAAAAAAATCAATGTTCAGCCCATGTATTATAGTAAATTAAACATAGTCTGCCATCTATATATGTGGATTCAACCAACCATTGGTCAAAAGCACTTTTTTCAAATGACAAAGTTTTTATTAAACAGATTTTTTACTTATTATTACAGTATGACTATTTACATAGCACTTACATTGCATTAGGTATCATAAGTGATCTAGAGATAAGTATATGGGAGGATGTGATTAGGATATATGCAAATACTATATGCCATTTTATATAAGGGACCTGAGCATCTGTAAATTTTGGCACAGGAGTGGGTGGGTCCTGCAGCCAATCCCCCACAAATACTGAGGAACAACTGTACAGTTAAATAAGATGAAGTCAAAAAGAACAATGTAAAACACAGATAACAGATGAGAAATGAATATGATTCCCTAAGAATTTCTTTTCAATGATTTTTTTGAGACAGGGTTTTTGCTCTGTTGCCTAGACTGGAGTGTACTGGCATGAACACAGCCCACTGTAGCCTCAACTTCCAGGATTTTCAGGCTATCCTCTCATCTCAGTTGCCTGAGTAGTTGGGACCACAGGCATGTGTCATTATGCTCAGCTAATTTTAAATTTTTTGTAGAGAAGGGGGTCTCACTATGTTGCCCAGACTGGCCTTGAACTCCTGAGCTCAAGCAGTCTCCCACCACAGCCTCCCAAGTAGCTGGGATTAAAGGCATGCACCACGATGCTAGTCTAATTGGTTTTTTTCTGGTAGAGCCAGGATCTTGCCACGTTGCTCAGGCTAGTCTCAAACTCCTGGGGCTCAAGTGATCTTGTCACCTCAGCCTCCCAATCTGTTGGAATTATGGGAAAAATGCACCATGCCCAGCAGTGATAACCTTAAGAATAAAAATGGAAATCATACCAATATCTCCCAAAGGATATCCATCAACTTTAATTTTTTCCTCCAGTTATAACAATACAGGAGGAAATGAAAGCCCAAGGAAGTTAAATGTGTAGCCCAAACACAAAGACGAACAAAGTTATCTGAGTGTTATATGCTGTATTACCTTGTGCATGATTATCTTTCTCTGAGCAGGTTCAGCCATATCAATCATCTTTTGAACCACATAATTGGCATACTGGTCCTTCATCATGGTGTATAAGGCACTGTGAGGACCATCATTCTGGCAGCAAACCTCGTCAATCAGTAAAGCTCTCTCAGCACGGGAGGCATGAGTAACACACTTTTCTACTACATTGCTAAAAATTAAAGCAGATAAACAAAGCTTTGTTATTTTTTTCTTTACAGCAAAATTCTCTTGACTTTTGAAAGAATTTTCTCCAATGCATGATAAAACAGAAGTCAGGATGGGATTCTCTTGTCTTATGATTATTTTGTTCTTTTTTTTTGAGACAGAGTCTTGTTCTGTAACCCAGGTTGGAGTGCAGTGATGCTATCATGGCTCATTGCAGCCTTGACCTCCCTTGCTCAAGTGATTCTCCCACCTCAGCCTCCCTCAGAGCTGAGACTATAGACATGTCCCATGCCTGGATAATTTTTTGTATTTTTTTAGAGAAAGGATCTCCGCCTATGTTGCCCAGGCTGATCTCAAATTTCTCAGCTCAAGTGATCCTCCTGCCTCGACCTCCCAAAGTGCTCGGATAACACCTGTGAGACACTGCACCTGGCCAATTACTTTTATAACAGAAATTGGTATCACGGAACAACCTACATCATTTTGACATCCACAAGTTTAATTATAGGCCTCTTAAAATTGTACTTCAAAAAAAGGAAATCAGGTCATTAGAGTTGTGAGGCTTTCAAGAACACACACTAAATACATTTGCATGTCCGGTGTTGGGAAAAACTATTTTCCAAATACACATTTTATAAATAAACATATGTGGACAAAACAGATTTGTTATGTATATTTTTAAAAAAATAAAAGCAATGGGGTCAGGCGCGGTGGTTCATGCCTCTAATCCCAGCACTTTGGGAGGCCAAGGCAGGCCAATCACCTGAGGTCAGGAGTTCAAGACCAGCCTGGCCAACATGGTGAAGCCCTGTCTCTACTAAAAATACAAAATTAGGGCCGGGTGCGGTGGTTCATGCCTGTAATCCCAGCACTCTGGGAGGCCGAGACGGGTGGATCATGAGGTCAGGAGTTTGAGAACAGTTTGGCCAATATGGTGAAACCCCACCTCTACTAAAAAATACACAAAAATCAGCCAGGCATGGTGGTGAGTGCCTGTAGTCCCAGCTACTCGGGAGGCTGAGGCAGGAGAATTGCTGAAACCCGGGAGGGAGAGGTTGCAGTGAGCCGCGATCACGCCACTGGAACCCAGGAGGCAGAGGCTGTAGTGAGCCAGTGAGCTGAGATCATGCCACTGCACTGCAGCCTGGGTGACAGAGTGAGACACTGTCTCAAAAAAAAAAAAAAAAAAAAAAAAAAAAAAAAAAAAAAAAATTAGCTGGGTGTGGTGGTGTGTGCCTGTAATCCCAGCTACACAGGAGGCTGAGGCAGGAGAATAGCCTGAACCTGGGAGATGGAGGTTGCAGTGAGCCAAGACTGCACCAATGCACTCCAGCCTGGGCAAAATGCAAAACTCCATCTCAAATAATAAAAATAAAAGCAATGTTCTACAGATGTGTTTTAATGACACCAAAAAAAGACTACAGTTTAATGCTACATTCTATATGTATTTCTGTGATAACTAATAAAAGTCACTGAGATGAAAGCACTGACTCCTGGAATTAGAAAGTATGGGAATACCTGGCAAATTTGTGTTGACTCAGGGCTAAAACCTTTCCTCTGATCTCGGAAACAATTTTGCTCTTGTCTTCAGGTCGACCGTGCTCCAGTACATGCTGAATAACATAATTTCCGTACTGATCCTAAGGACAGATATTTAAAAATTACTTTTCCTAAGTCATTCCTTAAGAATGATGATGCTTTAAAGACATGTTAATAATTTTGGCTAAAAATCCAGTAGTATATAGTTAGGAGAATACAACAGGCTTTTGTCTCACTCTTTCTATAGTGTGTTTAATAACAAATTATATTTCTTTTAAAAATTAAAACAATTTCCAAAAATATATAAAAAATAAAAATATATAAATATTTCAAATTGTTAGGGAATTTATACCTGTACCAACTGCTCTGTATGTTGGTGGAGTTCTTCTAAGATAGGTAAGGTCTGTTCTGCAGTGCAATGCTCTAGGATGCGCTGAATTACTCTGCAGCCATAAGGATGAGTTGAAAGCACAAATACCTGAGGACAATTAGAAGAATTAAAATTTGTATTCTCTGACATTTTTAAGCAGTTTGTTGAAGCAGACTGGTTTTCTGAACAACAAACACCTTAAAGTAGTTTAAAATAGAAGGGTGATGAGCTCACATTTAATATGACTACCACCATGTTAGCAAAGACTGGAGAGTGAGGAGAGAGCACTCCATTTAGGAGCTGAAGATACTTTGATCAAAAGGAATCTAACCAGAGCACTGAAGTTATATAACGATGAGAATGAATGGGCAAAAAGAGAAAGGGTAGTTTAGCATTAAGAACTATTAATTACTATGTATTAGTTACAAATTGCTATGTATTTTCTGTCTTATTATACAGTCAGATATTCTCCAAACTTCCTTCCCTTCTCTGAGAAAACCTGAAAAACATTGTTGGGTGTAAATAAAAAATAATTCTACCAGTGATTACCTTTACTTCTTACAGTAATGTCATTAAACTCTTATTTCTGTTTTACAGCTTCAGAAAAATGAAGCTATCTACTGCCTGTGGAAAAGGAAGAAATTAATGTACATTTATTGTTTGTATCCTATTTTTGTATGCAAGTGCTGGGTATTATCTAGTGACTTATGAAAAATGTGTTGATATTCGAAATTCTAAAATAATGCCTGCTAACAAATTATAAGCCAAAACTCAAACATACTTGTCCCTTGAAAGCATCAATGATGAACTGCAGTGACTGTGGCTGAACACATTCGATACATTTTTGTACAACATGGTTTCCATTTTGATCTTTCACACATTTCAGCACATGACCATCCAGCTCCTTTACCATTTCACTCTGCAAAAGATAGGATGTTATTTAAATAATTACCTCAAATGAGAAAATATTAGTACATTTTAACTCAGTACTAAAAATTAAAAATCTCAGTGTATTTATCTCAGGATTAAAAATACTGAGATGAGAACAAAAATATATTCTAAAATATTGTTTCCTGTTTGTCAAGAGTTTAAATTTTTTCTCTTGTAGTATAATTAGCAGAAACCACAGAAAAGTGAAAATTACTAAAACATACGGCAGGATTATAGTATAAATGATGTATGTTGAAACAACCTAGTGATACTGAATTTGCTATATTTAAACTGTCTTCACCGTGTAAATCATCCAATAATATTTAGCAGGTGGTAACTAATATGACTAATTCAGAATTCTATACTTTTGCTTTACTTAGTATCACCTCCACCACCAAAGGAATTATTTTTAATGGCTGAGTGAGTTTATCAAGTACATAGAAAACGATAAGGAGTTGGCAACTATTTATGGGCTTTGTGATTTTTACATATTATCTCAATAATTCCCTAAGGGAAGAATTAACGTCGGACATCTTTGTTCTTTTTTAAAATGGTCTTATAATAACTTATGGCCAGGTGCGGTGGCTCACACTGGTAATCCTAGCACTTTGGGAGCCTGAGGTTGGCAGATCACCTGAGCTTAGGAGTTTGAGACCAGCCAGGGCAATATGGTGACACCCAGTTACTACCAAAAATACAAAAACTAGCCAGACGTGGTGGCGCATGCCTGTGGTCCCAGCTACTTGGGAGGTTGATGTGGGGATTGCTTGAGCCTGGGAGGTGGAGGTTGCAGTGAGTTGAGACCGTGCCACTGCATTTCAACCTGGGTGACACAGTGAGAGTCTGTCCCAAAACAAAACAAAAAAACTGTAAAACTTTATATAGCTTTTAATATTGATAAAATAATCTGGGTGCCTTATTAAAGCAATAAAAAATCGTATTGTGGAGAAATGGAGTATACATAGTCAATCTAAAGGCATTCTTATTTAAAATACCTTTCACCCAAAGGACTTTCAACTACATTTTGAAGTAACCATGGTGAATCCTGTTAAGTCAGGCTGTATTACAGATGTTTAATTTTATTTATTTATTATTATTTAATAGAGACGAGATTTCACCATGTTGGCCAGGCTGGTCTTGAACTCCTGACTTCAGGTGATCCGCCTGCCTTGGCCTCCCAAAGTGCTGGGATTACAGGTATGAGCCACCACGCCTGGCCAATACAGATGTTTAATTATGAACTAAAATCACTGGGTGCCATGGCTCACACCTGTAATCCCAGCCCTTTGGGAGGCTGGGATGGGCAGATCACCTGAGGCCAAGAGTTTGAGACCAGCCTGGCCTTCCTGGTGAAACCTCATCTCTACCCACCCCCCAAAAAATTAGCTAGTTGTGGTGGCTCATGCTCATGGTCCCAGCTACTCAGGCGGCTGAGGCATGAGAATCAACTGAACCTAGGAGGCAGAGGCTGTGGTGAGCTGGGATCGTGCCACTGTACTCCAGTCTGGGAGACAGAGTGGGAATCTGTCTCAACAAATAACTAAAATGAACTAAATTACAAAATAAAACATGCTTAAGAATCCAAAGGCCAGGTGTGGTGGCTCATGCCTGTAATGCCAGCACTCTGGGAGGCCGAGGTGGGCAGATCACAAGGTCAGCAGGTCAAGACCAGCCTGGCCAACAGGTTAAACTCCATCTCTACTGAAAACACAAAAATTAGCTGGGCATGGTAGCGCATGTCTGTAATCCCAGCTACTTGTGAGGCTGACGTAGGAGAATTGCTTGAACCTGGGAGGCAGAGGTTGCAGTAAGCCGAAATTGCCCCACATTCTAGCCTGGGCAACAGAGCAAGACTCTGTCAAAAACAAAACAAAACAAAACAAAACAAAAAAAATACTATTATCCAATAACAGTATCAACAAAGTCTTACTCCTAATGCTTTTATTTTTAAATATCAAAGACATTTAAAAAATATCTATACCAGTTAGAAACTTGTGGCAGAGAAGTTCTAACCTTTTAAATAATCAAATGTGTTAATATTTCTCCATTGTGACATATCTTCAAATTACTCTAAAACTCACATTTCCTCTGAAGAAATAATAGTATTTTCTCACAGATTTTTAATGCAGTGATGAATATATACACATATATAGCCATTCATATATATATATTACTATTTATTGGAATTTACTTTCATTGCATGAGTCAAAGACAATCTCTTTCGAAAATTAAACTACCATTACCTTTTGAGAAATAATTATTTCCTTCAGTCTTATGCTTTCATTGTAATACATAAATCAGGCAGTCAGAAAACAGTATTTATTTGGGGCTAAAAAATTTCTTATTAAAAGTCTGTTTAATCTTATACAATAACCCCACTAATTAATTAGTGTTGCTTCAAAGTGTATTTTAAAAATCTGGTGAATTTATCTTCATCCCCTACTCTCAATATTTTTGTGTATTTCAAATGATTTTAAGCATTATTTTGGTCAATTAGGGAAAAAAAAAAGTCCCAGGAGTACATGATTAGAATTGCATTATTCCTTTATTAATGAAAAATATTTAGATTTTCAATCCAATCACACAGAATATTTCTCATTTATGTGTTTTTTCCTCAAAAAATTATAAATTTGTTAAGAGAATTCTTAAGTTACTTTTCTGCTGGGTTATGTTTTTTAAAAAACATTTTCATATACATATAAACAAAACTGACATATAGTAAATGCTACTGGTTCTAAAAGTATTATTCTAACAGAAACATTAGACAGCATCAAAATAAACACTAGAAAATAGTAACATTCATTCTCACATTGTAGAAAATCATGTAAGCAAGTGGTAATAAAAACACATCATTTAGCATTCTGCTTGACACATAAGTGCCAAAATATCTTCATTTAGAAATTACTTTGTGACTTCTAATTAGTAATGTGCTATTTAGGACACAGTAACAATATTTTAATCTAGTTGTGAAAATATTTAAGTTATTTCACTTCAAGATTATTGTAAGATTAAACATGTAATAATTTAAAAATTGAATAAAATAATACAAAATTTTGTCTTAACTTACAATTACCTGCTGGTCAGATGAAATAGATTCTAATGCTTTCTGAATAACTCGGCAGCCATACATCTGCAAGGCTAAGGGTAGAACGTGACCACGAATACGAGTAGCCAGGGCTAATTTTTGATCCAGACTCCCAAACTGACAGAAAAGAATATTGCTTTGTTAAACCTAAGTTAGTGTTTATAGTCTATTCAATCTATTAGTAATTGTATAGGACAGGGGCTTTAAAGTAGAAGCTAATTAAGATAGACCAGAAGATGTTTGCAGTAGTAATTTTATTACTTTTTTTGGTTAAGTCTTATTAAATTTCCTTGTTACTAATATGTTAACCACCTTCTAAAGTAACACTCTTTTAAAGTGAACGCCTTCACAAACTCTTCATTTTAAACATGTAATTCTTTCCTAGCCATACGATGACCACCAAAACTCTCACTCAGATAATCAGCAAACTACATTCTGATGTGATTGAGATAAAAACCTGTGAACTCCAGCTACAACACAGATGTTTATATATTTAAACACTGGCCAAATTGTAAAGTAACACACATCTATAAATCCAAATAAAGACTATAGTGTTATTCATTAACTACTTCACCAAAGATTTACTACCAATGCTTTATATTGTCAAATATGAATTGGGATTAATAGCAAATTTCATTTAAAGTGGTTCATATGTTAACCTTTTTTTGTGACAAAGTATGTCGTTTTAACCATTTTTAGGTAGTTAATTCAGCAGCATTAATTATATTCACACTATTGTGCAACCACCATCACTATTTGTTTCCAAATCTTTTCCACAGCCTCAAACATAAATGGTAACTGTCTAAACCCTTCTTTCCCTAGGCCCAGTAAGCCCTAATCTACTTTATGCCACTATTAATTTGGTATTCTAGACATTTCATACTGGTAGATTACTATGTTTGTCCTTTTGTGTGTGGCTTATGTCACTTATTATTTTCAAGGTCCATGAATGTTGTACTATGTATCAGAACTTCATTACTTTTTATGGCTGAATAATATTCTATAATGCACATATATACCACCTGCATTTATCTATTCATCTGGTGATGGACACTTGGGTTGTTGCCACCTTTTGGCTATTGTGAATAATGATGCAATGAATACTGGTGTTCAAGTTCCTGTTTTCAATTCATTTGGATATACCCCTAAGAGCACAATTCTGGGTTGTATGGTAATTCAATATTTAATTTTGAGAAACTGCCACACTGTTTTCCACAGAAGCTACACCATTTTATATTTCCACGAGCAATTTATGAGGGCTTTAATTTCTCCATACCCTCATTTACATTTGTTATTTTCCCATTTTATGTTTTTTGATGACAGCCGTCTTAGTCGGTATAAAGTGCTATCTCACTGGGAGATTGACCTACATTTCTCTGATTAGTAAGGATGCTGAGCATCTTTTCATCGCCTATTTGGCCTTTCGTATTATTTTATATAGAGAAATGTCTATGCAACGCCTTTGTCCATTTGTCATTTGGGTTGTCTTTTTGTTGTTGACTTTTAGGTGTTCACTATACATTCTGGATAAAATCTTTACCAGATATATGATTTGCAAATATTTTATCCCGGGATTATCTTTTTTTATATGAAAACTACTTTACCCAACTTTCAGAGCTCTTCTCAGCATCAAGTATGCAGCTAAATGGGTGAATATACAAATATACATGCATCCTTACCTCAAAAAACTTCTGTATAACATAGTTGCCAAAAACATCAGTCATTAATTGATAGGCTGCCTGCAGAATTTCATTAAATACCATCTGTCGCTCAGCTGGAGTAGCTCTCTCTAGTTTTTGCTGTATGAATCTACAAGAGAAAAATATTTTAATATGACAATATGTCTTTTAATACTTTTACTTGAGTATTACACCTAACCCTTCCACATACATGTGCTGAAAGTTATTTCCAGAAATATTAGCATATTTTATATGGTAGACAGCTAACTTATAGCAAAAAGGACAAAAGTTATATAGCACTTCTTTATAACACCTTATCTACTAGACAGAGTGACAAAAAACCTGGATAAAAAGATGTTTAATCTTTCTTAGGTTGGTTTGATTTCATTATAATCAATTAAAAATTATATAAATCTTGCTGGTTATTCATTTATTTTTCATAATATACAATGTATTACTAAATATCTAACTTTTAGAACATAATAAAGGAAACCCTTAGAAATAAAATTCATCCAACATGAATGAATTCCTAACCAAACTAGCCATTCTGGCTGATACAAGGCTCATTTGTTACTCCAAAGGAACTGCCAACTACAAGGCATTGTTAAGCAATAACTTGCTTAACAACATTTTAACTGACAGGCACATAAACGATGGTGGTCCCATAAGATTACAATGGAGATAAATTGTTATGGGGTAGAAACTGTCATAACATCACAGTGCAATGTATTTATCAGGTATTCATGATGTGACATAAGCCTACTACACTGTCAGTTTATAAAAGTATAGTATGGCTGGGTGTAGTGGCTCACCTGAGGTCAGGAGTTTGAGACCAGCCTGGCCAACATGGTGAAACCTTGTCTCTACTAAAAATATAAAAATTAGTCGGGCATGGTGGCAGATGCCTGTAAGCCCAGCTACTCAGGAGATGGAGGAAGGAGAATCCTTGAACCCACAAGGTGGAAGTTGCAGTGAGATTGTGTCACTCTGCACTCCAGCCTGGGCAACCAAGAGACACTCCATCTCAGAAAAAAAAAAAGTATAGTACATATAATGCATACAGTGCATATTTGATAATAAACAACTAATTTACTGGTTTGTGTATTTAGTGTACTTTTTATTGTTATTTTACGTGTACTCCCCTCTACTTATTTAAAAAAAAAAAAGTAAAACATCCTCAGGCACATCCTTCAGAAGGTATTGAAGAAAAAGGCACTGTCATAGGAGATGACAACTCCATGGGTGTTGCTGCTAAAGATCTCCAAGTGGAATAAGACATGGAGTTAGATGAGAGTGATACTGATGATATTTATTCTTTATAGGCGAATGTGTGCATTTGTCTCTTAGTTCTTTTTTTTTTGAGACGGAGTTTCACTCATGTTACCCAGGCTGGAGTGCAATGGCGCGATCTCGGCTCACCGCAACCTCCGCCTCCTGGGTTCAGGCAATTCTCCTGCCTCAGCCTCCTGAGTAGCTGGGATTACAGGCACGCGCCACCATGCCCAGCTAATGTTTTGCATTTTTAGTAGAGACGGGGTTTCACCATGTTGACCAGGATGGTCTCGATCTCTTGACCTTGTGATCCACCCGCCTCGGCCTCCCAAAGTGCTGGGATTACAGGCTTGAGCCACCGCGCCCGGTTGTCTCTTAGTTCTTAACAAAAAGTTTTAAAAATCTGTAAACAGCCGGGCGTGGTGGATCACCTGAGGTCAGGAGTTCAAGACCAGCCTTGCCATCATGGTGAAACCCCATCTTTAAAAAAAAAAAAAAAAAAAAAAATCTGTAAACAAAAAAATCTTATAGAATAAGGATATAAAGGAAATATTTTTGAATAGCTGTATGTACAATGTGTTTCTGTTCTAAGTTAAGTGTTATTACGAGAGTAAGTTAAAAAAAATTAAAAAGTTCAGAGGTTACAGTAAACTCAGCCTGGGCAACATAGTGAGATCTTGTCTCTACAAAAAAATTTTAAATAATTAGCCAGGTGTGACGGTAAGTGCCTGTAGTCCCAGCAAGTTGGGAGGCTTAGCTGGGAGGACTGCTTGAGCCCAGGAGATTGAGGTTGTAGTGAGTGATCATCATGCCACTGTATTCCAGCCTAGGGAACAGAGTAAGACCCTGTTTCAAAGAGGGGAAAAGTTACATTAAGGTTAATTTATTACTGAAGAAAAAAAGTTTTAAATTAATTCTGTGTGGCTGAAGTGTATAGTGTTTATAGTCTAGAGTAGTGTATGGTAATGTCCTATGCCTTTACATATACTCACAGCTCACTCACTGACTTATCTGGAGCAACTTTCAGTCCTGCAAGCTCCATTCATGGTAAGTACCCTACACAGGCATGTGATTTTTTAATCTTTTATACTATAGTTTTGTTGTATCTCTTCTATTGTTTATTATGCTTAGGTATACAAATATTATTATGTTACAAATGCCTACATTATTCAGTCCGGTAATATGCTGTACAGATTTGTAGCCTAGGCGTAGATGTGTAGCAGGCTATGTCATCTAGGTTTGTATAGGTACACTCTATGATGTTCACAAAACAACATGTTTTCTAGAATGTATCCCCATCATTAAGTGATGCATGACTACAGGGAGATAACATTTGTATGCCATCTAACCTAAAATGACTTTTAAAAACTTCAGGTTTATCTTAAAGCTACAAAAACAGAAAATATCTTAAATTTACTAAATGTGTTACAATTCTACTTTCCTTTCCAAGCTATCTTGAGAATGTTAATTCAGATGTATCTCTCATGCATTACATCTGTTTTAATGTAAAAAGGTACCAAGTTTTCCTATAACAAATGTGAAATATTTTGATCTAAGCCGAGTCACACTTGAATACCAACCTATAAAGCAATACAAAGGCATTTAACATGTTTGCCATGTTTTTTAAACATACCACGAGGGACACTTAAGCCCACAAATGTAATCAGAGCTGATGTAATAAAAATAACCCAACGAAGGGGTCCCTGCTATATTCTCATCATAACAATATTCTCACTGTAAAAAACTGGAAAACTATAAAAAATAAAAACCTGCGTTTCTATAATTTATCTTAACATGAAAGAAAAACCACATAATCCATACTGAATTTTAGCTCTTAAAAGCTTCCAACTTTAATGCAGACTAGGAAAAATTTAAGCTTTTATAAGGTAGCAATTTCCAAAGCAAAAATGAAGTGAGAAATATCATGATCACCCACCTAGAACCATGCTGGTCTTGAGAAAATTCAACTATATGTCCAATCAAGTCTCTAAGTTGAAGGTTTGGGAAGCGGTTGTTTCTGAAATCTTCCAATAGCCTACTGCGGCCAGAAGGCATAATATCAGACCTATTATACCGAAGCCGAGAAGGTGGAAAGAGCTGGCTGCTGGAGCTAAATAGACTGGAAGTGCTTGATGCACTTCGATATTTTGCTTCTGCTCCAGGTGCTGCAGAGATATATCGACCACTACCATTTGTCAGTCCTCCTACAACAAAGCAGCTATGGTCAGCAAGTATTTCTAACAAAGTTATTCTTCAAATAAAAGTTATTTCACTGATGAATTCAGTCAATAAAGAAATATCCTCCCCCACCCCAACTAATTCCTATTTGTTATGACAGAAAATTAAAATTGGAGAGGAAAATCTCACCCATATACTTCATGTATGTGGCTATAAAGACTAGAAAACATGAGAAAAATAAATGTGTATTTGTTCTTTAGCAGTTTAAAACTCAATTATATAATCTAGTGTCATATGCACTCTTATCAATGCTGCCTAAACCACCAACAAAGTTTTAAGTTACATTAACAAGCAAGTTTAATTGCTAGCAAACTTACATTTTAAGCCACTGAAAGAGACTGAAGTTAATTCGCATTATTAACAGAATAACACTGAGTGTTAAATCTGTACTTTTTGCATTCAGTCATATAAACTTTTTTTTTTTTTGAGACGGAGTTTCACTCTTGTTACCCAGGCTGGAGTGCAATGGCGCAATCTCGGCTCACCGCAACCTCCGCCTCCCGGGTTCAGGCAATTCTCCTGCCTCAGCCTCCTGAGTAGCTGGGATTACAGGCACGTGCCACCATGCCCAGCTAATTTTTTGTATTTTTTTAGTAGAGACGGGGTTTCACCATGTTGACCAGGATGGTCTCGATCTCTTGACCTCGTGATCCACCCGCCTTTGCCTCCCAAAGTGCTGGGATTACAGGCTTGAGCCACCGCGCCCGGCCTCAGTCATATAAACTTCTATGTAAAGATAAACCAATTCTTAAACGACTGATGGTATGAACTTTAAAAAGGCACAATATTAGGTCATAAATCTAAATTATACACTATTTTAAGACTTTAAAATTTTTATTAAAAATATTTGACATAAGGCTGGGCGTGGTGGCTCATGCCTGTAATCCCAGCACTTTGGGAGGTCAAGGTGGGCGGATCATGAGGTCAGGAGTCCGAGACCAGCCTGGCCAACATGATGAAACCCTGTCTCTACTAAAAATACAAAAATTAGCTGGGTATGGTGGCACCCGCCTGTAATCCCAGCTACTCGGGAGGCTGAGGCAAGAGAACTGCTTGAACCTGGGAGGTGGAGGTAGCGGTGAGCCAAGATCACACCACTGCACTCCAGCCTGGGTGACAGAGGAACACTGTCTCAGAGAAAATAAAAATATCTGACATAAATCCACTATTTCACAAACAATAGTATTAATAAACAGCAGTTAATATTCCTAGAGCCTTATCATTGACAACAGATGAATAAAAAGCATCTTTATCTTATGTTCCATTACAAGAAAGAAAATCAAAGAGCAGTCAATAGAAATAAAAATAAATACACGCAGGATTTATTTTTATATAATAATTAACCGTTTAAAAGTACTTGACAGTGTCCTTTTAAAAAAGAAAAATGTATAGCTAGTTGTAAAATATAGATTTAGTACTTCAGAAAAACAAAATCCACTACCAGCATCATCCTATTATTATATGCAACCTCTTTGCAGAGTAGTACTACACATACAATCCAGGCCACAGGGTAGAGATGATTCCCAAGGACACACTGTCAGTGCAAAGCTATACGGAGGTATTAAAGGCCAAAAAGAACTATAAGGACAGGGAGCAGTAAAAAAAATTAAATCCTGGAGGGTAAATTCCTCTTTTACTTTCTGACCCTACTATCCTAGCTTTACTTTTCTTCACTGAACTTCCCATTACACAGCATATTATGCATTTATTTATTTGAATCCCCAGCCCCTTCTCCAATGCAAGAGCCATAAAACTATATTAACCCACATGCTAGCTACCTGGAGCCTAGAACAATGTCTGGCAGACAGCAAGTGGTTGTACAACAAATATTTCCTGAATAGTATCTAGAGGGCACATTTTTTTGTAGCATCAACTGCCTAAGGTTTAGTTCTCGAATATCTCATTAAAAGTGTAATTTAACAAGCTATCTTAGACACCAAAATCACTAAGATCAAATTTTTGTTTGGTCCAGTTATACATAACTTTCTCAGCACCCCTGTATGATATTCAAAATGTTCAAGAGTTCAGTGTTTTAATAGTGTCTCCCTACTTCAAGCCCTTCCACTTCCATTCTTTGTTTATTAGTTCCAACTGTTCATAACAGTAACTGATCATTAGCCCATCTGCTTCTTTATAATTGGGTCCTTATCACATCCTGCACAGTCAATGGGTTTTCTCTAGCATCCTTGCCCTTTTTTTTTCTTTTTTTTTACTGTGTTTCAGAAGTTGTATCCTTGCCCTTTTTGAAGGGCAAGGGTGCTTTGCTTATCATTCCAATCTGGTTAATTTTTTTTTCTTCATTAGCTGTCTTTAAGATTCACCAGTCTGTTTTTATACATATCAACTGTATTTTTTCTTTCCAAGTCTATTTCGATGATGTCACTTTATGGTAAAGACCTACAGCATCCTGATAAGAGTATATGCTCCAAAATCTTTAACCTAGTTTTTAAGTCATTACTCCACACCTATTTTCGCACAAATTTCTTAGTAGTACCATAACTGTTCATACCCCCCACTGTATGTATTCATTACTATTTCTCATCATTAGCTCAAACTTCTCCTTAACGCATTAAAGGTTTTCGACACCAAATTCTAAATACGTACTCACCCCAGGAAATGACGAAGCTGGTTTTATTTGGTACTTGCCAAATATCCTGCCAATAAGCAACAGGAATTTCTCCCATATCTAGGTATTACTTGATTTATCACTTCCTAACAGCAGCTGCGCACATGGCATACAATATCTGTCTAATAATACTACACTGCCTTTGATTTTTAAAAATCTTAGACGTTCAGTTCTAGAAGACTAAGTGGTCTTCTCCTATATGAAATTCGCAAATCTGGCCAAGCGTGGTGGTTCACGCCTATAATCCCAGTACTTTTGGGAGGCTGAGGTGGGCGTATCGCTTGAGGTCAGGAGTCTGATACCAGCTTGGCCAACATGGCAAAACCCCATCTCTACAAAAAATACAAAAATTAGCCAGTGTGGTGGTGTGTGCCTGTAGTCCTGGCTACTTGGGAAGGCTGAGGTGGGAGGACTGGTTGAATCCGGGAGGCAGAGGTTGCAGTGAGATGAGACTGCACCACTACACTCCAGCCTGGACAACAGGCTGTTTCAAGAAAAAGAAAAAAAAAAAAAAAAAGGAAAAGAAAAAATATTATTCTCCAAACTCTAATTCACTGAAAGGATAAGGTATCACAAATTAATTTCACCCAGGGCAGGATACTTTCTGTCTCTTACAAATTAATTAAATAAATGTGTAAAACACAATTTATAACATATACTAGACATTTTAAATTTGGTTGTCTAAATATTGGAAGCAGGTCATCTAAAATGTCTGGAGATTGAGGGACATTCTATACAACAGGCCTACACCCTTCGAAAATGTCAAGGTGATAAAAAACAGAAACAGTTCAAGATTAAAGAAGTGATGAGAGTAATCTATGATCCTCAATTTGACAATGGGCCCCCAAATCAATTTTCTTTTCTCTTATAAAGGTAATCAGTGAGATAAGTAGCAAAGTTTGAATAAAGCTGGCTTCTTTGATTAGTGGTTTATCAGTGTTAATTTCCTGACTTCAATAATTGTGGTTACATGAAAACATATCCTTATTGTCAAGGAACATACAATGACATATTTTTAAGTAAGAGACATCATGCCTGCAACTTCCTTTTTTCTTTTTTTGTTGAGACAGGGTCTCACTCTATCACCCAGGATGGAGTGCAGTAATATTGGCTCACTACAACCTTCCCTTTCAGGGTTCAAGCAATTCTCCTGCCTCAGCCTCCCAAGTAGCTGGGATTACAGGCGCGCACTACCACATCCAGCTAATTTTTGTATTTTTTTTTAGTAGAGACAGGGTTTTACCATGTTGGCCAGGCTGGTCTCAAACTCCTGACCTCAAGTGATGCGCCTGCCTTGGCCTTCCAAAGTGCTGAGATTACAGAGGTGAGCCACCACGCCGGCCCGCTTGCAACTTCCTTTCAAAAGTAAACCTAAATTGTGTTGTGAGTGAGGGAAAGAGAGAGAAAGAGAATCGTAAAGCCAGTGTGATCAAAGTATTAACCTCTGGAAAAATGTGAGTGAAGGGTATAGTTTTGCAATTTTCCCATTAGTTTCAAATTATCCCAGAATTAGTTAAAAACAAGCACACAAACAGATCATCCATATTCATACTTCTGCTGCTGGTAGTCTAAAAGCAGCTATGTTCTACACCGAAGGTATATAAGGTCTTTTCATGTCATCATTCAGTCCCCACTACCATTCATGACTGCTTAATCACTATCTGCCTAAGAGTGCATATAGGATATGGAGATCAGTACTGTAACTGCACAGATGAGATCACTATGATCCAAAAGGCATGGGACATGCAGCTAGTCAGCCAGGACCCTTAGGCCAGAGCTTATCTCATATAACAGTGTACCAATCTTCTGTGTTATTTACATCTTTCATGTTCATTCATGAGAACTTTAAAGGCAAACACTATTTTATTAGTAGACATAACATGATTTTACAGGTTTTCATAATTTCTCTAAGAAGTCTGTTTTAGAATCCTTCCCTATTAAGCATCAGAAGTCAAAAAGATTATTAAAAAATACAATCGTCTTTCAGTACACATGAAGAATTGGTTCCATGACCCACACAAGACACCAAAAATCTGTGGGAGCTGAACTACAGCGGTGTGGCTCCATGTAACCTACAGATATGAAAGGCAGGACCTCCTTATCTACAGGTTCTGCATCCTAAGCCTCCTATCCAAGGATGCAGAATCTGTGAAGATAAGGCAAGGCCCTTTGCAAGGGAATGGGGTGGGGGTAGACAGGCAATGTAAGTGAAACCACCACAAAATAAATAAATCTGACTAGCCTTCACTTTTCATTACTTTCTACCTTCTGGGATTGGAATGATAACTACTCAATCTATCAGACCTGTATATTCTTTTAAGAATACAGAATCCTGACCCTTACTTAAAACATACTGAATTATTCCTTCTGGATAAATTAAAAAAAAAAAAAATCTACCTGAAGGATATTCTGATAGAAGAGTATGGGGACTAATTAGAATCAAAATAAGGTAACACTTCATTTTACAACAAATTTTCAACTACTAACTGCAAAATAAAAATGAAAATAAATATGCCCCGCACAGTGGCTCAGGCCTGTCATCCCAGCAGTTTGGGAGGCTGAGGCGGGCAGATCACTTGAGGTTAGGAGTTCTAGACCAGCCTGACAAATATGGTGAAACCCCGTCTTCACTAAAAATATTTAAAAATAAATTAGCTGGGTCTGGTGGCGCACTCCTGTAGTCTCAGCTACTCAGGAGGCTGAGACAGAACTGCTTGAACCCAGGAAGCAGAGGTTATAGTGAGCAGAGATTGCGCCACTGTACTCCTCCTTGGGTGAAAGAGCAAGACCCTGTCTCAAAAAAAAAAAAAAAAGAAAAAGAAAAAGTAAGAAAATAAGTAGGTTTTGGGTCCTGAAAAGTATACAGCTACACATAGCCTACTAGGTCAGAGTCTGTTTCAGAAGCCAAGGCTCTGGAAATTGCAATAAATGGAAAGATGATAGCTGCAGTAGGCAAATAATCCAAGATACAGGAGTAGTAGCTGGGAACATCTAAAATGAGGACAGAGTGTTTTACAGCATTTAACTACTTCTCCATAAAGAGGTCAACTTAGTACTTTTAGTTCAGTATTTTCTGATTACTTTTCAAAAGTATCTGCATGTTGCTTGGCTTTAGTGGGAAAACCTAAAGTTGAGAAGTGGGGGAAAAGACAGAGCAGTGCTTCTCAATAAGCACACGAATCATCTTGGGATCCTGATTATATGTTTCTACATTCTCATAGTCGATACTACATGTTAGTCCTTGAGGGTCCATGGCATAATAGTAATTTGTTATTTTGCTGAAAAAGAAGGAGGCAACTATCTGTGAGCCTAGCTCACCTTATTATCTGCACATTAATATGGTCCTGCATACAGCAACTTTTTAAAAGGTAGCTACCATTTGTTGAAGATTTTGTGTTGGATACTGTGATATGCAAATTTTGCATAAAATGCTGTACTGTGTTGTGGCCTCCAAATCAGTTTTTATAAATGCTGTAAGCCATCCAATTGAGGAAAAAATTTGTTCTATTAGGTGGCTCAAAGTTCTTCCAGCTTCTACCCCATTACTCAACTGGCTAAGACTTTGGATTCAGAGCTGGAAATCAGAGAACAAATGGGATGAAGATCTCCCACTAACAATATGTTCAAGTTTTAAACTCCCTGTACCTGTGAATGTGATCTTCTTTGGGAAAAGGGTATTTGTAAATATAAGCAAGTTAAAATTGGATCAGGATGGGTTCTCATCCAATGAGTGGCATTCTTATAAGAAATGGAAAATTTAGAGATGCATGAGAAGAATGCCATGTGATGAAGGACACTGATATTAGAGTGATGTATCTACAAGCCAAGGAACATCAAAGGTGGCCAGCAACCACCAAAACCTAGGAAGAGCCAGAAAGGTTGCCCTCTAGATCCTTTGGAGCATGGTCCTGTTGACATCTTGATTTCAGATGTACAGACTTTAGAGCTGAGTGGAATAAATTTTTATTGTTTGAAGTCACCTAGTTGTAGTAATTTGTTACAGCAGTCCTAGGAAATGAATGCAAATGTCACCCTGTTTTTTTAATTCAAGAAAATCAACAATATATTAGCTGGAATACTTAATGTCATATACATTTAATATAGTTCATCCACACAGAGTGAATGCTGAAATAAAAATATTTAACAGAAGTTGCAAGAAGACAGTATTTCTTTCCAGATTAATATATAAATGGCTCAAATGTATGGGGCATTTTCATTTTTTTCCCTCCGAACTTAATTTTTTTGGTATGTCTACTGTATTTAAATTATGAATCTTTTTTTATGCTTCTGAAATGTGGCAGGTGCTTACACTATTATTTTATGACACATTATCTGTAACACTGCTGTATGAGAATGTCATCCTCTTAGTAGCCTATGAGGCAGATATATCTCCATTTTACTTGTGAGACAACAGCTTAGAGAAGCTAAATAACTTATCCAAGGAAGCACAGCTAATAATTAGGCTGAATTTTTGTTTTTACCATTATATCTAAAAAATTCATGTAAATTTGTCAGTCATACTCTGTTGTGCCTCCTAGAGAAAGTTTAATCCCCCATGCCATTCTTAAGTCGGCAAGCTGACTGAAGCTACATGAGGTATAAACTGAATAAAATTTTAATAATTATTATTAACTATATACTTGCCATATAAAGACATAAAAATTTTACTGGAGGAAAGACTAAGGCTACAATGAGTTTAAAAAAATAATGTGGGCATATTTAAAAGTATCTTTCCATATCGTTTTAATAGGTTAATATAAAAACATAAACATGTCAAATGTACTACCTTAAAAATTGTTAATTTTATAACAATATGCAAACAAACATTAGATGCAAATGACAAGCCAAGTGTTCTAAAATACAAAATAAAAATCTGTTGTTTCCATTTCTATTGCATGTGATTCTTTTCTATAAGCAATTTTTAAAACTCTTACCTTTTATCATAGTCTCTACTGGTTAAACTTAAAAAAATAAAGGTAAAGGCAGACTATCACCACAGAAGGTATTTAATAAACTTCCCTCATTCATCAAGGAGCATTTAAACAGACTTAAGTGTTAACATACAAACCACATAGTCTTCAGACTAGTTATGACATCATTTCCATCAATAATGCACTGTCAATTTCCATCACACTATCAAAAGGGGGTAACGTAGAGTTTAAAAAATTGCCCTAATTTTTTATCTTTAGTGAAAACCACCTCCTCTTGTGACAGATGGACATGAAAGCATTTTTAAAAAACTTACCCCTAACCCTGCAAAAGACTATAGTAGCGTGAGTTTGACTGGCCTAATAGGAACCTGTTGACTTTTCTCTGCATATGTCAAACAATCCTGTCAGATTTGACCTAAATTCTTTCCTTTGGTTAACACATTTGGTAGTAAGTTAACAAACGAGCAAGCCGTATCTGAATTTCCTTTTAAATATTCCAGCTGAGATTTCATGGCCAGTTGCCTTTCTGATTAAGAGTGAAGAAAAATGATAGGAACTGGGATATTTTTTTCTTAAGGCATAATTACAAAGGATTTATGCAATCTTAAAAGCTTGCTTCACAAGTTATGAATACTGGGATAAATTCTGATCCTATGCAAACATTATGGGCAGATTTGTTCTCTCTCTTGATGGGGTCATTGTGGTGGTGGGAAGAGGGCTGAAGAACTGGGAAAGTAAAAAACAGAAAACACACGCACACGCGCGCACACACACACACACACACACACACACACACACACACAACAACAACTCCACAACTGACTGTCGAAACTTTGCTTTCATGGTGCAATATTCTAAAGGTATGATCCTGGCACACTGAACAAAGAAAACATTGATGGAGAACAGCCAAATAATGCTTTAAAGTACTAATCTACATAGAATACAAAGTATTTTTTAAAAAGGAAGTATCCTTACTCAATTCATTGATAAAGAAACAAAACCACTCAAATTCAATTACCCAAACATTAAATGAAATCTGAGAATTTTTAGTTGTAGAAAAAGGCCTGGGCTTTCTTGCTTCTAATCTAGTGGAGAAACTAAACCTAGCCACAATTCTATTATAATCCAATCTGTGCCAACTTTGGTTCAAAAAACCCGTAAAGGAAAGTAATTCCAATGGAATCACTATGTTTCTATAGAATAGGATTATTCAATAAAGTGAAATAAGAACAGTACAATCATTATATTGTAACTGCTGTTTTTGTCTGTATTTACCATATAACTACAAATTCAATGACAATGAATAAGGATGGTGTTTTCTTCTCCTAGTCAAGCAGAGGCTGGCTTCAGTATTGTATTGAACATAGGTATTCAATACTGAATTAGTAAGTAAAAATTTTAATCACATAAAAATTCTAAAAAGGAGGCTGATAAAAGTATAGAAAAATAGCAATTACTTTCAGTAATTAGAAATAAAAATAAAACATGCTATACAATATTTTAAAATATTACAAATAACATTTTTTTTTTTTGAGACAGGGTCTTGCTCTATCACCCAGGCTAGAATGAAGTGACATGATGTCGTCTTACTGAAACCTCCGTCTCCTGGGCTCAAGTGATCCTCCTGCTTTAGCTTGTCAAGTAGCTGGGACTCCAGGCACATGCCACCCCACCTGGCTAATTTTTATATTTTTAATACAGACAGGGTTTCACCACATTGTGCAGGCTGGTCTCTAACTCCTGAGCTCAAGCAATCCTCCTGCCTAAGCCTCCCAAGGGCTGGGATTACAGATGTGAGCCACTGTGCCTAAGATTCTTATCTGATCAGCTTTAACTTAAAATTAGTAATGAAATATTTAAAAGACCCTTAAAGTAAACAGCATCTAATTTGGATTAAGGTCAATTGTTAGCAAGTAAAAACCACAAAGAAGCCAATATACTAACATTCAAACTCACTTTTTTCACAAAGTCTCAATGGTTAAATTATATTTTACTTACAATTTTATAAAAAGTTTACAAAGGTTTAAAACACAGGAAACATGGTCCTTTTAATTTATTCAGATAGGTATTGGAAATAAAAGCATCCTGGCCAGGTGTGGTGGCTCACGTCTGTAATCCCAACACTTTGAGAGACCATGGCAGGCGGATCACCTGAGGTCAGGGGTTCGAGACCAGCCTGACCAGGTTTCACAGCCTGGTGAAACCTTATCTCTACTAAAAATACAAGAATTCACAAGGTGTTGTGGCAGGCACCTGTAATCCCTGCTAGTCAGAAGGCTAAGTAAGGCAGGAGAATAGCTTGAATCCAGGAGGTGGAGGTGGAGGTTGCAGTGAGCCAAAATTGTGCCACTGCACTACAGCCTGGGCGACAGAGCAAGACTCCATCTCAAAAATAAATAAATAAATAAATAAGCAAGCAAGCAAGCATCCTTTGAGAAGCAGTACAACATCTGGAATAAGCCTGATAAACAAGGGCTCAAAATTTTGGTTCTGCCTCTTACTAACTTCCTAAGTGTAAGTCACGTAATTTTTTTTGAGAATAAAGCATGTTTGTGTACATATGTATGTGTGGCGTGAAACAGAAGTCATCAAAGTTCATTCCCCCTCATTTGGATATTCAACTACTCCAGCCCAAGTCACTGAAACAGCCATTCTTTTCATATACACTAGAGTGGCAACTTGGTCATTTAGGGATCTAAATGAGAAGGTCTATTTCTGGATGCACTACTCTGTTCCACTGTTCTATTTATCTATACTTGTGCCAATACCACAGTTTTAGTTATTGTAGCTTTTTAAGATCTAGTATCTGGCAGTATTAAGTTTTCTAACTTTGCTTTTCAAAACTGTCTTCACTACTTTGGGGTCTGCTTTTCCATTTTCATTTATCCATCAGCTTATCAATTTCTTTTTAAAACCTTAACTAATTTTGTTGATAGCATTCAATCTTTAGACCAACTAGAAGAAAGGTGGTATCTTTTTTTTTTTTTTTTTTTTTTTTTTTTTGAGACGGAGTTTCGCTCTTGTTACCCAGGCTGGAGTGCAATGGCGCGATCTCGGCTCACCGCAACCTCCGCCTCCTGGGTTCAGGCAATTCTCCTGCCTCAACCTCCTGAGTAGCTAGGATTACAGGCACGTGCCACCATGCCCAGCTAATTTTTTGTATTTTTAGTAGAGACAGGGTTTCACCATGTTGACCAGGATGGTCTCGATCTCTTGACCTCGTGATCCACCCGCCTCGGCCTCCCAAAGTGCTGGGATTACAGGCTTGAGCCACCGCGCCCGGCCCGAAAGGTGGTATCTTTATAACAGGGAGTCTTTCAAACTAAAATACAGTGTGTCTTTCCATTTATTTAAGTCATCTTTAATTTCTATCAGCATTTTTGGTTTATAATGTAAAAGATCCTGCCCTTCTTCCATTGGATCTATTCCTAAGTATATCACAACAAAACCAACTCCAGTGAAAATATTCCCTACATATAAGATACAATTTTTCAATGCCATCCCAAGAGATATATGCTACTTTAATTTTTATGTTATTTGGCTAACACTGAAAACCTCTCATGAAGCACATCTGCCTGTATTTTAAAAGCTACGTTTTGATCCTTAGGGTACCTTATACGCATGGTGGGATGATGTAAATTAGAGGTGAATTCTTGGTAGATTAAAAGAATTTTAAAAATAATCTCTACCAGCTTTTAGCAGTAACTAGAAATTATTTCAATTCAGTGTCTCCATGTGGAGGCTACTGAAAATTTCAGTGAGACAAAACTATTTTTGCGTTGACTATACAAAGTATAACATCTGGCTGCCAGGGATTTAATGCCAATAGAACCCCCACAATCATTATGACAAGCAAAAACTGTTGCCGCACATTTGCAAACTGTTCAAATCCTTGTGAAGTCTACCAGGCACTTTAAACAAGTGCCCTGAGTGATCCTGATGCCAAAACACAGGATCAGATCAAGTATTTTCTAGTCCTAAGTTTGTGATTATCTTAGCTAAGTAAATTAACTGGTGAAAACCTTCTCAGACATTAGAACCACAATGACACTGATAATGTTATTAAAGGATAACAAATAAAACATTAGTGACCCAAAACAAGTACAACCAAGATCAAGACATTTTTATGCAGAAAACCAAAACATCACAAATTCTTCCATACAACTAGTAATTTCTTCATATTTCCTACTCATCACCAAATAAACTACTTCTAGGCCTACCAAAGGGTTGTAGCTGCTTTTCAATTTATATTACCATGAGAACCTGTAAGATTCTGATGAGAGTAGAGTGTGCAGCTCTATGCACAGTCTCTAAATTGCCTGCCTAAGATTAACAAATATTTTTATTTTAGGGAATACATAATATATGTGCTTAGACAAGCATTTTTATCTAAATCTCAAGAATAACTAAACTGAGAAAGGAACCTAAAAAGCTGGTAATCCCATACATACTTTAACAACAACAAAAAAAGCATTAACTTACACCGTAATGAGGTGATCATTAGATTCTCAGAGGCTAATTACAGTAAGTTGTTTATATACTTTGGAAAATTGTTCAGTTCCCTAAAGAATAGCATAACGGAAGCCGGGCGCGGTGGCTCAAGCCTGTAATCCCAGCACTTTGGGAGGCCGAGGCGGGTGGATCACGAGGTCAAGAGATCGAGACCATCCTGGTCAACATGGTGAAACCCCGTCTCTACTAAAAATACAAAACATTAGCTGGGCATGGTGGCGCATGCCTGTAATCCCAGCTACTCAGAAGGCTGAGGCAGGAGAATTGCCTGAACCCAGGAGACGGAGGTTGCGGTGAGCCGAGATCGCGCCATTGCACTCCAGCCTGGGTAACAAGAGCGAAACTCCATCTCAAAAAAAAAAAAAAAAAAAAAAAAAAGAATAGCATAACGGAAAAAGGAAGAATAGTATTACCAGTCAGAATTGGATGCTAGCCTTAATTCTGTTATTTACTGGTTTGGGAAAGTCTCTGTATCAACTGATCTTTAATTTCTTCATCTTTAATGAACAAACCACTCTGACAGTCTATGCCAACAATTACGATGAAATGAAATAATGAATATGAAGTTGCTTTTAAAAAAACTATCAAATGCTATTCAGTTACGAAGAACTGTAATTGCTAAAGGATAACAGTATTTTCAGTAAACATTTCAAATAATTTATATTGTTTTTTGCTTCCACTAATGACTACATGTGAAACTCAGAAAAATGGTAAGTGGCCTTACTATCAACTTGGCCACATTAATTTTACTTTTTAAATGTTTTATTATAAGAGAAGCACACGACTAAGTCTGCCAAAAGCCAGCAATTTAAACAGAATGATTCTGAAGGTTTATATTATCTTGCCTGTTATTAAAATTTTCTGTAAATGGGAGAAAAGACAGGTTATGAAATGCTGTAATCCACAACAAACTAAAGCACAGTCATTTACTTGCTGAATGCATGACATTAATGAATCTTCAGAATTGATAGTCCCCTTTCAATAAATTTTACTGAGTTCAAAGCTCACATTACACTTTAGCACCCTTTTGCTTAAGAAAAGAAAAAAAAGTTCAAAAATGAGGAAGTACAGGGCAAGAAGTCCCTAGTCTGTCAAAGCCTAAGTTAAATAACAAAAATACAAACACTGCTTTATCCCTAGTAGTTCCAAGTCAATCAGATTACTATGAGCATAAAGACTGGAGTAAAAAAATATATATATCAACACTGTATTTTAAAAGTGTTATTAGAAGAAGAAAAAGAAAGGAAACAAGGAAGGAACTAGCCAGCTAACTCCAGGTAGAAAAATAAGGTAATATTAGAAATACTTAATGTTCTTCACAAGGAGCTGAAGCTGTCAGTCTATAATGCAAAACTGCCAGCCCAGTGATAATTATTTCCCACAATTTTTATTTAAAAAAGATGCTGACTTCTATCCTAAACAATGACGTAAAAAAAAACTGCAGGTATACTGCCCCATCCTATAGATGAATACAATGTGAGAAAATAACTCAATATTTAATACTAAACCACGAGTCACCTTAAAAAGCTGCTGGGGTGGCTGGGCACGGTGGCTCACACCTATAATCCCAGCACTTTGGGAGGCCGAGGCAGGTGGATCATGAGATCAAGAGATCAAGACCATCCTGGTCAACATGGTGAAACCCTGTCTCTACTAAAAATACAAAAATTAGCTGGGCATGGTGGTGCGCGCCCGTAGTCCTAGCTACTCGGGAGGCTGAGGCAGGAGAATTGCTTGAACCCAGGAGGTGGAGATTGTGGTGAGCCGAGATCACACCATTGCACTCCAGCCTGGGCAATAAGAGTGAACCTCCATCTCAAAAAAAAAAAAAAAAAAAAGTTGCTAGGGCACCAACGTTGTTCTAGAAAGTAAAGGAAATAATCATGCATTATTCTGATTCTTACATGAACTGTCTTTCAGGGTAACCTCACAACTGATGAAGGATAGTTATTCTTCTTCTTCAAAGTTCCAGATAAATGATTAAAGAATGACACAATTAACGCATTACCATTTTTGCAACCTCTGGGAAAAAAAATTAATCATCAAAGGCTGCTAAAACCATTAGGTGGATCAGGTTGGTCATCTCAAAATGAAGACAACCAGATACGTGTCTTCTGATATGGTGTAACAAAAAGTAACAGCACCCCATGTTGTGAAAATAAACCAACCAACCCATAAACTATCTGACGAAGCCTCTAGATCGAATTCCACTTTGCAGAAAAGAGACATAAGAACATTTTAAATACCACTATGGGGAAGCGATCAGTAAAATCAAGTGTGGGAAAATCAACAAAGTTTCTTCATCAAATTTTAAATGGAAAGGGGAAAAGAAGATGAACAAACAATTACACATTAAAAGACACATCAAACAAATGCAATGTATGAACCTCATTTTGACTGTGATTCAAATGAAACAGTTGTTAAAGACACTTAAGTCAATTAGGGAGATTAGAGTTAATAAGAAATCATTTAAAAATGTATGATATACTGTAGTTGTTTAGAATCTGATATTACACAATAAAAAATGGAAAAATAAAATTATTTTTTCATGCATCTAACTTTAATATATTTGAGTAAGCAACAGAGTTGCAAATTTGAACAAGTATTTTAGGTTTTTATAAAAAAATCAACACCCCAAAACTATGCATTGAAATTCTTACACTTCAATCAAAAAGTGATTTACTTAGTCAGTAGGTTAAATGCCTACTACCTTAAAAAACGAAAACTTTTCTTCTGAAAGAATAGCACAGAATCTTGCTATTAGGCATTTTCTGTGAATCTCAAATAGCTAACTTAACAAAAGAACAACTTTGGGAATGCAGATCTCAAGCCTTACAGGTAACTGTAATGGTTTTAACATTCACATCTTAAAATCTCCCAGGAAAATAATCTGGAATTAATTCTAACCAGTTCTAATGAGAATTGAGAGAACTTATCTCTATCTTATGATTTCATATTCTTGATATGTGAGCTCTGTAAAATTACTTTAAAAATATGCAAATTCCATTTCCATAGGTATTTTATACCATCAGCCCTGAGACTTGATTCATAAAGAAATCCACTTCATGGATACATAATTAAAATACACATATTTTTTGATCGGACAGCATGAAAGCCTTGCATCATGATTCAGTCACAGGGAAGTGCAGAGTAAACTGTTTCCATGAACAGTATGCAAAGAGAAAATTTATGAAATCCTTCTTAAGTTACTTTCAACCTGGTATGAGTCTATTTGTTGTTAACAATGTTGCCAGTCAAGCTATGGGAAACTGGGGGTCGCAAAAAGAAAATAACACAGATAATTACTAGTTCCAATCAGAGGTGTATTAAAACATCAGATTTCATGCTGAAGCTATGTTAGTCTGTAACACAGAACTGCTGGCCCAGTGTTGATTATTTCCCACAATTGACCAGAATTCCTTCCCTAAGCATCTATTATTAGGCTGGTTTCCTTACCATCTAAAAAAAAGGCAGAGAAGCATATCTAGACTGCTGTTTAATCATAGAGACATCTAAAAAGTCATTTCTATCCAATTTCTAAGTACGCTATGTAGAACCATATTTACTGCCATTTATACAGACACTAAGGCACAACACAGCAGTAAAAATTGAATAAGAATCTGATCTGAAACTTACCCATGAAAAGATGACAGGACATGACAAAATCTTAACAATAAAACAGAAAACTATTATGATAGATCTAATCTTAGGTTTGTTATGTTCCAAATTTTTGTGTCCATCTCATAGGCATGTCTTATGAAGGCGGGGGGAATGCCTGAGCAGTAATAACAGAAATCAGGAGCTGAGCAGCTCCTGTGACTAAAAATTGATAAATGGAGAAAGGTATTAGGCTAAAGATTAGTATATCTACATATTTAATGCTACGAAGTGGATCTTAGGGCTCCATTTGAACAAATTAATTGGTTGTATATGTTCAGTATCCCCAAAATGAGCAAAGGCCCAGAATTTGGGGTGAAGGATAAGAACCATTAAAAAAAATCTAGCCCACTGTGCAATAACGTAAATCAAAATGAACATTGCAACAGATACCTTTGTTACATGGACATTTATTGTATTAATGAGTTTTTTTTTTTTTTTTTTTAAAGCTATACCCACATAATTGGAGGGGGCAGTCAAACATAACCACTAACTTTCAGTACATCTGCTTAAAAGTAGCATTACTTTTCAAAACGTAAGCTAATTTAACTTTTTCCAAACACATAAAAGTTGGCAATAGAATCCCTCAGTCTCAGCTGAATAACTAAAATTATAAAAATTCAAAATAAAGTTTTAAAAAAATAATTTCTTTGACAAGATAGGGATTCATACACAGCCTCTGATGTCGAAAATCCTTCAAAACGTATTATCTACATGGATAAATACATCCTGGAGAGTGAAACAAGGTAACCACCAATTTAATAATTTGGGAATAGGAACAATTTTAATATACAAATATAAACAAAGTTCTCAATGCTCCAACTTCAGGGGTGCAACAAGCCCAAAACATTTTTTTTCTTTAACATATCCAAAAGTAAGAGAAGTATATGGCCCAAGCCCATAAGCTTCCTTAAGTCACAAATATGCTAAATTCAAATCCACTGAAATAACTCTCTGGTAAAATGGCCAGGCATTAAAAGACCAAAGCAAAAACCAGTGTACTAACCTAGTTCAGTAGCTATGTAACTAATGCTTTTCTTATGGTGTGCAAATCTTTTGATAGTGAAATTTCTCTTTCACTATCATGTTTAAATAGTTGACTTTTCAGATGCTCTAAAACACACAAATCAAAAGCACAGACAAGAAAAAAACACACCATTATATTTCATAAAAGAAACATAAGAAACAATACGGGGTCTTTACCTTATTGTACATTAGACCCTCACTTTGAATTTTCAGGAAAGTAGAACTTTTTCAAAAGGCTAATATCTAAAAGCAAAAGCAATTTGGCATGTTTTATCCAACATTAAATATTTTACATATATTATAAACACACACACAAACACACATACATGTATACATACAAATAAAAAGGGTTTTGTTTTTTTTTTTACCTAAATGCAAACTGGATGAGGATCCATGTGATGAAAGTGATGGCGGTGGCGTAAGTGAATGTCCTGGAGTTTGGCTTGGCAGAGGCATGCCTATTGGACTTGGAGAGGAGGAAAATCCCAGACTATTGTAAAATGGTTGCCCTATGGGTGCTAGGCTGCTACTAGATCTTTTGTACAAGTCAGAGCTAGTAGATAGAGACTCTCTCCTTGTGGCACTACTACTTGCAGAACTGCCAACTGAAGAAGAAATAAAAAAAACCCTAATTACATACAGTGTTAACTGAATAAAACCTATCCCCAACTCTCGCTGGGCAATAACAGAAGTGATCACAATAATTATTTTTAGAAACATTTTGGAGAAGATAATTACTGTGATAACTATATATACTAACTTATTAATCATAAAAGGGTATAAATGCACCCCAATAAAGAACCAAATACTTAACAGAGCAGTCATATGTTTCATTATTTCACACATATTTACCACTGACACATATGAGTACTGTGCTTTAATACCCTGGTATGATTTATAAACCCTGGAATTGCAAGTTGTCTGCATTAGGACATGCTAGAGATTAAATTTCATTAAGTTTAAATTCTAGTAGTATCCTAGTCTCTGGAACCTGCTTCTTAGACTTTAACTCAATGCCAAGAAAATATTATACAAATAAATGAAATATTAGTACATTTCCTTCACCATTCACATTTAATTTGTCCTCTAGCTGTGTTCAAAACATAGCCCTTTAAGTTCATATTGGCCCGAATATTAATCAGTTGTGAAATACAGATAGCAGCTAACTCCACAGTATTTTTCACACTACACATTCTCCCTTGTTCTCCAAGTGCATTACAAATAACTAAACTTTCTTTTAGAAAATTAATAGCTTTCAACTGTTATAAAATCAAAGACATGCTTTCACTTATCCCACAAGACTTCCATTCCAAAGATGCCAATAATGCCTCCTGAGCCCCTTACTCAAGGCTGATCAGGTTTTTGTCATTAGATAATACACAATTTCTCTTACCTCATATCCCTTAATATACTGCATACCAAATTTTTACTTAATGCCAAATTTAACTATTATCCTTCTAATCCTTCTTCCTTTTATAGAGCAGCAAATAAAGGCCATGTAGGTCTTGGTGAGCTATACATGCTCAGAAGAGCTAATCAAGATCTGGCTGTTAATCAGCATCTGTCTGGATAATCAAATTCCATAGCATGCATCTATAAGGGCTGTCCAAAACTCTAGTTCTCAAGTCTCATTTAAAGCCCATATATTCAAGTATGTTTCCTCCCTATTTCTAAGGCACTAGCCTCTTTAACAGAATAACTTTTACATCTAAGAGAATTTCAAACTACATTTCTTTTTTTCTTTTTTTTTTTGGTTGGGCTTTGGAGTGTTTTTTTTTTTTTTTCCAAACTACATTTCTGAACCTGCCAAATAAATTTTTAAATGACAAGCTCTATATTCGGACCAATATGGCAAAGCTTTTCAAGGAATTTGTAAGTTTCTATTAAATCTTATTTAATCACAAGTCATACATTAAGTAGGTCATAGAGAGTATAAAGAAAAAAATTAATGAGAGTACATCAAGGTAAGAGCATAATACAGACAGAAAACTTAATTACGTTGGTTTTGCCAAATTCAAAATTCCATAAAGGGGTAAAAAAACCAGGCTTATGCTACCACATTAGGCAAAAGATTATAATGCTATTCAACCTTTTATATCAGCCAGTGCAGTTTCTGAGACTGACCATGTTTTGTTGGAAATTTTACATTTTAAGATATCACAGTAAGAAAATACTAGGTGTCTGTATGTATTTTTATAGCAAAAATAAATTATAAACACATGTAATAAACAGCTGTTTTTGAGTTGGTTTTGGCAAAACTGGCAATGTATGCTATATTAACTGTGCTAATTTAAAAGGACACTGTCAAAGTGATTTTTCTAAAATATGGCTACATTTTAAATTCCTATTTATTTCAGAAAACAATTTGACAATGAAAAAGACAACAGCTCTCTAATGAGAGCAGCGGCATTATTATTCCCTTGACAAATAATCCAAGAAACCAGTTTTGACACATGCAATATTATTTTCCTCCAAAGAGGAAAAGCCAAGCCAAACGTTTAAAAATAATTCAGAAATAACCTTAAACATAAAGAAGCTGGCTCTTTAAGTTTTACTAAATGCCTAAATTATCTCCAACAATATGACTATGAGATATGAACCAAAGTGTACTTAAAATATCTAAGAGGCTAGACAGACTGCTAATCATTCACTGACTGTGTAAAAAGGGCTAAATTACAAACTTTCAATTGTAACAGCACTTTAAAAAAATAACAGGCCATAGAAAAGATGATTTAATTATATGTCACAATGGTTAGGCTTCCTGGCCAACTATATCATAAAATGGGGTATTTAACACTGTTAAACATTAATAATTTCATCATAGAGGTAAGAGAATGACAGTGTATGTTACTTGTATATGTGTATACAGGCACACAACCATATTACGTTTTAGATCTCATGTAAGTGTGTAATTGTCATAACATGAAAAGGTCATGAGCAAATGTGAAAGAGTCCATATGCGTAGCACTTGAATAAATTCCCACAAAATGCCAAAGAGGAGGGAGATGATGGACTCTTCACTGGCATTCAGGGGTGGCCATCACTAATGCTCTCTAAAGCAAGGTAAAATGAAGCTTGTACAGACTGGAGTCAGAATTATAAGCCACGCTTGTAAATAACGAAGGTGTGAAGGTTAGTTTTGGGCAAACAGGGCATCTGTAGGGAATAAATACGTATGTCAATCAATTCCTTAAGGGGGGAAAAATAGTCTTAACTAAGAAACAAATGAAAATCTGAAAGAATTGAGTAGGAGTTTAGAAATCTGTATCAGACCATCAGTGACATACTATGTGAGAAGGGAAACACGGAGTTTAATCAGTGCTCTCTTTTTTCTGGATTAGTTAGGGCCTATCATTTATAGTTTAGAAACTATTTCCACAAGTTTGTTTTTTTATGTTACTTGTTCTTTCAGTTTTTCTCAGAATATTTAGGATTCTTTGGAGTAAACGTTCCAATTGTGTTAGAAACAAGGAATGAGCTCTATGGGAATGCATGAGGTGGACAGAGATACAAAACTCCAAAAGCAATGAAAAAAACTCAAGTACAAAAAAGATTTAACAATCCCAATGTTCACTGATTTTCCCACAGAAGCTCTTATGCTCAGTCTTTACATAATTTTAAGTCAGTCAAGTATGACATTTGCTTATTGTATTTCATTATAATAAATGAAAAAAGATTCTGCATCTAAAAGTTTATGGCTGTTCTAGACCATCCTTCCTGTATATATAAATGATAAAAGTTCAGAAGACACTCCCTTAGAAAACTGGCAAGCATTGTTAATAATGCCTGGCATGTGTTAGTTCTGCCATTTTCCACACCAGAAAATAATATAACTTGATGTGGTAGAAAAAGAGATGAGAAACAGATATTAAGGATTGTAGCAAGTTATGTTACAGAAACAAAATCTCTTGGGGTCCAAATGGCCCTATCCTCATGAAGAAAAGGCTGCCAATTAAACCACTAGAACTGGGTCAGCTGTTTTATCCGTTTCCCGAGTACTGTGGAAACCTCACAGAACATACCACGTGTTATCAACAAGAAGTCAATGTGGGCGTCTTCCGATTTCACCTGGTTCCTCTATCACAAGATCTAGGAACCAGTTTGAGTGGGTCAATTATCTATTTTGCGAAGTTATTTAAAATTTTGATTTCTTAAGTGTTATTACATAAAGCTAAGACACATGAATAGACACCTTTTTCAGTAAATTTCTAGTGATAAAGTCTAACTTATTTAATCCAAAAAAAGATAACCATACTGGTAGTTTCTTAGGGGATTCTATTTAGAACCTTTCATTATTTATACACATACATATGTATTTTTTATATTATGCCAAATTAAAAGCTAATAAACTACCAGAATTTAATAAGAATAAACCATCTAATAAGCACACAAAGATAACTGCTTTAAAATACCAAAAATTTAAGATGGCAAAATATTCACCTCCACAAACATTATGTAGTGAATGAAGACAAGCTAATAATTAGTAAATAATATATTGACCCAAATAAACCTTACTAAAACAAAAATTATGGTAATCAGTTCCTAGAGCCAGGGGAAAAAGGAAATGGATTATATATGAGTAAAGAACGGGCTGCCCGTAGTGAGTCAAAAATTGATAAGTGTTGAGAAGATTTGCAGGATCTTTTTTTTTCCTACAAAATTAAACCAGTAGTCTGGTATTTTATTCCTGTCCTTCCTAAACTACATGCTATTATTGCTTATTTTAAAGTTAAACACACTCATATACCTCCTTCCACTTAGCAGAGTACACACATCGTAAAAACAAACTTACCTGATGACCCAAATCCACTGAGGGCTGAGCCTATAGCAGCACCCAAAGAGTTACCACTTCCAAAGCCAAGAGATGTACTTCCAGGCTGACCAGGTCCATGAGAAAATAAAGAACTACTCTGGGAGCTATTAGTCAAAGAACTACTTCCATAAAATGAATTAGATTGCAGATTAGTGCTTGGCTGCTGTTGCTGCTGCTGCTGTGGTGGCTGAGTGCCAATTGGCCGAAACAGACCATTTGTGCTGCCTGTAAGGCTACTTGCAGTTCCTCCAGCTGCTGCTGCTGCTGCTGTAAAATAAATTTCAGATACTTCTTTAAACTGCCCAGAAAATTATTCTGTATTTTAAAAATCATATCTTAACACTAGAAAAATTTATCCTAAAAATGTCAGTTATACTTACCAGCTTGTGCTGCCGCTGAACTAATTAAAACAGGTGTTGGAGCCATTAATCGAACTGGAGCTCCAAGGCCAGTCCTTGCTCCAGGGCCAACCACTAAGGCACCAGTCTGATCATAATAGGCAGTTGGAGCTAGTACTTGATAGCCTAAATAACATTAAAATAAATGTTTACTAATGAAGCACTATTATAAAAATATGCATATTTATTTTTCCCTGCATTTGTATTTTTGTCAACTAGAAAACACAGCTATTTATACTATTACTATAAAATCCTTAGTTAATATATGCAAAGCAACACATTTGATGAGGTCTTACTAAATGTATAAAAAAGCAATAGAATGTCAATAAACATTTTTTCTCTAAATTTTACTTAGGGGCCACAAAATGAAGAGTTATTTTCCTTTATATAGAAACTACAGTCTATGAACGAAGGGCTGATAGTAGAGAAAAAAAAAAACCACCATTTAGTTAGTTCTTCGAAGAGGATGGATTAAAAAAAACTGGGAGTTAGGCCAGGCGTTGTGGCTCCAGCCTATAATCCCAGCACTTTGGGACTGGTGATCAGATGGGTGGATCATCTGAGGTTGGGAGTTCAAGACCAGCCTGGCCAACGTGGTGAACACTCGTTTCTATTAAAAACACAAAAACTGTCTGGGTATGGTGGCACATGCCTGTAATTCCAGCTCTAGGGAGGCTGAGGCAGGAGAATCGCCTGAACCCGGGAAGCGGAGGTTGCAGTGAGCTGAGATGGTGCCATTGCACTCCAGCCTGGGCAACAAGAGTGAAACTCCGTCTCAAAATAAATAATTAAAACAAACAAACAAACAAACTGGGAGTACCGAGGTAGAACACTGTAAGAAATGTTTACTATGCAACTTCATTAAAGTTGAAAGCCAAGTGCTTCATTGCCACCATTTCCTTAGATTTTCATTTGTAAAAACTTAAACCAAATATTCTATTTGTGAAGATTATCAAGCTAGAGTTTAATTAAAAATCACACAGGCTTTCGTTTTACTGCAGCCTTAAGCACAAAGCAGGTAAATCTGCATTCTTCCCACCTAGTGGAGAATAAAGTTAACTTCTTAACAGCCTTTCTCAGCGGAGATTCAAAATGTTGAACCAAAAACACAGAAAATGATTTAAGTGAGTATTTTGTTAATTCTCTGAAGGATGGTATATAACAAGAACCACTCTGGAATCACAGGAGAAAAGTTAACTATATACACTGTGGATACTTCAGAGCAATAAGAATCAGGCTTTACTCTTTTCTGGAACTCGGTTGAGAAAGGCTGCCTTATAAAGCGACAAAAACTGAGGCTCAATAACCTTACAACTATCAGCAAAAAATGTTTTGGCAATGATTTTTTTCCCTTAAAGAGTGGTGTCTTGCTCTGTTGTCCAGGCTGGAGCACAGTGGCATAATCATAGCTCACTGCTGCCTTGAACTCCTGGGCTTACATGATCCTCCTCCCTCAGCATCCTAAATGGCTGGGACTACAGGTACGTGCCATGTGGCCTGGCTAATTTCTTTTTATTTTCCATAGAAATAGGGCCTCACTATGCTGCCTAGCCTAGTCTTTTACTCCTGGGCTAGTGATGCTCCCCGGCCTCAGCCTCCCAACTGTGGCTGGCCCTAAAGAAGTTTTTAAAAACACAGACTATATTGAAATACATCCCAACATCAATTTTTAAGTCTTATTTTGTTAATTCTATGCAGATGTGAGAGTTACAGTAAAATGAGTGATAATGCAGCATGAATATTTTATTGCCTTTAAACACAGTAGGCTAACTTCAGTTCAAATATAATAAACAGTGCTCAGATAAACAATTCAAGTATAAGATTGACACTTTCACATGCAAAGGCTGTTTTTAGTAAATACAAGGATTCTGACCAAGAATAAGCCTTAGTACATTTCTAATAAAACATCTACATTACTAGTAAATGTCAAGACATACCTACCAGTCAATAGTCTTAACTGGCATATGTGGTGTAGTCCTAAATCCAAGATACACAGAAAATATTCTTGTTCAAAAACATTCTCACTTACTTAACATGTGAATTTGAATTAAAAATAAAAGTAAATCCATTTGGACATCTCCTGATCAATCAAACAGCACTTAACTGCTACTTAACTAAAAAGCATATATAAATTCCCAGATAGGAAACATCCCATAGTCAGCTCATCTCTGAATACCTGTTCTTTACCTTCTAAATCTTTCTCAAATCCATCCATTCTCTTGATGGCTACTTCCTGTCCAATCATATTATATGGTCTGCCCTTGCTCTTCTGTCCCATGTCTGTAACACACTCTCCACAAAGACTGTGGTCTGAGCTTGATATTCAAAGGTATCAATCCACACTCTCACTCCAAACCTTCCAAAGGGTTTGAAAGGAAAAGCAAAACTCTGAATATAGCCCACAACATGATCTGGTTGGTTCCTGGCTGTCTTTGTAGTTTTACCTGGTATTCTTGTAGCTTTTATGTTTTGGGAAAAATGAGGGTTCAAACTCCTCAGAGGTACCACGCTTCCCCTCAGCACAGAGGTACCAAACTTCCCCTCAGTACAGGTGTATTCTGTTCTTTTGTCACAGGATGATATTCTTTCCCACTCTCATTCTGTATTTAGCTTAATTTTTCATGAATTCATCCATTTGACAAATATTTATCAAGTGGCTACCACATGCCAGGCACTATTCTAAGTACCGGGATAAAGGAGGGAATAATATCTTTATTCTTGAGGAGATTATTTTCTGTTCCAAGTGAGATAAATAAAAAACAAGTAAAAAGATATGTTAGACAGTTTTATATATTAAAAGGAGAGAAATATCAGACAGGGAAAGTGGACAGAAGATATTGGGCAATGACAAGAGTGTTAATAATTTGAAGCTGAGGGTTATGAAGAATCTCTATAACAAGGTGACATATGAGGAAAAATCTAAAGAAACAGAGAATTAGTCAAGCAGGTATCTGTAGGAAGATATCTCCAGTAGAGAAAATAGAAAGTAAGCCCATACGACTGAAAGAGAGATGGAGTGAAGAGTAAGACAGGCAACAAGGGGCCAGATCCTTACAGGTCACTAGAATAACTTGAGCTTTTTAAAATTTGTTTTGAGATGGAGTCTTGCCCTGTTGCCCAGGCTGGAGTGCAGTGGCACATTCTTGGCTCATTGCAACCTCCATCTCATAGGTTCAAACTATTCTCCTGCCTCAGCTTCCCTAGTAGCTGAGATTACAGGTACATGCCACCACACCTGGCTAATTTTTGTATTTTTTTTTTTTTTTTTTAAATACAGACAGGGTTTCACCATGTTGGCCAGGCTGGTCTTGAACTCCTGACTGTATGATCCGCCAACCTCAGCCTTCCAAAGTGCTGGGATTACAACTGTGATTCACTGCACATGGTCTAATAACTTGAACCTTTACTCTGACTTCAGGCAGGAAACCATTAGAGTTTTGAGGAAAGGAGTGAGTTACCTTGACTTTTCTTACACTCAAGTTACTGTGTAGAAAGTGGACTCCATAGGGGAGAAAAGAGAGACAAGAAGATATGTGAGAACCCCGATGGAATGCTAATCCAGGGGAGAAGTAATGAGGACCAAATCAAAAGAGAAGTGGCGGTAGAAAGGTAGCTGAACTTGGAGAGCCCTCAAGATTTGCTAAGATTAGATGTGGGATGGGAGGAAAAAAGGAGTCAAGGATTCCCCCTATTTTTTGGCATAAAAATTGTTAAGAACAGAGTATCTATTTATGATAAAGATAAGACATCATGATTTATCCAGTCTACATATTTTAATTTACTAACGTGAGATTGTTCCTAATAGCTAATGACAGCTTAATTTTCCTGTTATTGGTTATTTATGCCTTCTCTTTTTTGATGAGTCTCTGAGGTTGTCAACTCCATTGTCTTTTCAAAGTAATTCTTGGGATAATTAATCATTCTGTTTATTCTCTATTTTACTCATAGCAGCTCTCCTATTTTTATTATTTGCTTCCTTCTACATTCTTTGGTTTTATTCTCTTCTTTTTAGAGTTTCTGGATAAATGCTTAGCTCATACATTTCCAGTCTTTCTAATTTTCTAATATAATCATTAAAACCTACATATTCTCTATGTTCTGTTTTTGTTCTAATCCACAATTTTATGTAGCATTTTCACTATAATTCCGTTCAAAAGTTGCTAATTTCCACTGAATTATCTTTTTGTCTATGGCCATACAACTCTGTCTGGGCCTGATCTCATCTGAATTATCTTTTTGTTACTGAGAAAGTCTGTGATTGGTTAGGGGAATGTAAGAAGAGTGGGAAAAGGAAAAAAAAAAAAAGAGGTAGGAAAGAATAATATGAAAAGACAAGACATGGGGAATTGAAAAAAAAAAAAAAAACAAAAAAAACAAAAACACATGCACACAAAAAACATTGTTCGCATACTCAAGAACTGTGCAATCCAGCAGAGGAGGAAACAACCCCCCTTCTTAATTCTAAAATGTCATTTACTTTAACATATGACAGATCTAACAACTTCCCTTCAGAGAAACAAAACTCTAACTTTAAAACATTTCCTATCTATAACCAGATTAAAATAAGTGTTGTAGAATGGTGAAAATAAACCACAAACAGCTCAATGAAATGCAAGGCAGACAGAAGTAGTAAAGAAAGGTTCGAGTAACGTGCCAAAGAGGGCAGACAAGGGAGTAATTATCAATGAATGAGTACTGGGAAAGATCTAAAAAAGCTTCACGAAAGGGACCATATTAAAAGACGAGAAGGAAAGTTAATCACAAAATGTTTGTAAAGCTGGATTTTTAAAAAGCAAAAATTATATATAACAATTTTGTTTAAAATTTATAAAGGGGTATTTTAAGTAAAAAAAAAAAAATGAACATAAACTAGGACTAGAGGTACAGAAGTACATGGTATGTTTGGATAACAGTATACAGTCTAGTGTATTAAAGCAAAGGACTTCTAAGGAATTTGAGAGATTTACTAGGCCTATAATTCCAGCATTTTGGGAGGCCAAGGCAGGAGAATTGCTTGAAGCCAGGAGTTCAAGATTAGTCTGGCTATAGACACCATCTCTATAAAAATAAAAATGACCATGAGACAGAATGGTAGAAAATTGGCAGGTTACTGGATGCAGAGGTGCAGGAGAAAACCAACAGATAAAGATAACTTTGAGGTTGAAGCTAAGAGTTTCTAGTTCTAGAGAACAGTAAAGTGAAACAGGGTAAACAGTAGACAGGAAAATTTGGAAATATAAGTTCATTTTCTGAAATTTTCAATTTGAGGAGTACCTGCAACATGTAAGTGGAAATGTTTGGTACAAGGACAGACATGTATTAGGTGTTCAGAAAAAAAAATCCAAGATGCAGATGTAAACTCACAGGGATGATACTTGAAAGGATTAAGGCAAATATACTCTCCTAAGAAATAAAATGTAAAGTATCTTCATTTTCCAATACTGAAGCTAAAACTGAAAGAGGAAAATAAATTGGCCATGGTTACACAATAGCTATATGGTGGAAATACAGTAAATTGACTCTAAAGAAGGTAACCATTAAGCCAGACTGTCTTTCATATTTAAGGATATACATAGAGCAAGCAGAGACTAATAAAAAAGCAATGAGAGGTGAAAAGGCTATGAGTGAAATACCACTCAGCAGAAGGGAGTTACAAAGAGTTGGACATGGTCAACAGACTGAGCAAAAAAAAAGATACGGAGGAAATTATACTTTGTAACTGTCACTAAGTTATAGCAGAGATACTACAAAGAGAGGCAGAATTATAAAAAGGTATGAGGTAGAGTATAAATTCTGACAAGCAGCCCATGAGAGAAGCACAGTAGAGATAAAGCTTTTTAGGATGAACAGGCAGAACAGCACAGTGGGTGAAGGGAAGAGGGGAAAGACTGAACATTCAAGACGGAAAAACAACAGCACACAGATAAAGCAGAAGAGTTAAGTACAGGATAATAACTAGGGATCTGATAAAGCACTGAAGAAAGCTACAAAGAAGAGTTAAAGTATGAGACCTGAAGAAACATCAATTTTCTCAATTGAGAACTTTTTAGTATATACATTAGCTTTATAATTATGTAACTATTTGGATACAGAAAAGGAGAATTATTTTATCATCACAGCCTAGGCAGAATGAAGTAAACAAGGCATTGGCCAGGCGCGGCGGCTCACGCCTGTAATCCCAGCACTTTGGAAGGCCGAGGCGGGCGGATCATGAGGTCAAGAGATCGAGACCATCCTGGCCAACATGGTGAAACTCCATTGCTACTAAAAATACACACAAAAAAAGAAAGCATCAAAGAAAATTTTAGCGTGAGGAGATCATGTGAACAGCCCAAAAGTCACCGAAACATATAAATATAAATTCTAGTAAAGTCCTTCTTTTGAGTGGTTTTTACATTGCTATTTCTAAAAAAACTAAAGGCTGTAGTTCAAAAGATTAAGTAATACACTTTAAGACATGTATTACCTATTTTTTATCATCACTAAAAAGATACAATCAACTGTTTTTAGACAAATACAAAAAAAGTTGCTTTTTTCTATAATTATTAACAGAATTCACTATTGAACAGCAGCAAAAGAGAAAAGGAAAAAGAGCTTTCTCAGAGAAGATAAAGAAGAAATATGAATATAAAACTAAATTCTATGATTGAAGTTGACGAAATTAAGAGCAAAATACTTTGATTTTATTTGTGCAGTGGCTCAAATCCCAGAACTTTGGGAGGCCAAGACAGGCGGATCGCTTGAGGTCCGGAGTTTGAGACTAGCCTGGCCAACATGGTGAAGCCCTGTCCCTACAAAAAATATAAAAATTAGCCATCGTGGTGGCACGCCCCTGTAATCCCAGCTACTAGGGAGGCTGAGGCACAAGAATTGCTTGAACCAAGGAGGCAGAGGTTGCAGTGAACTCAGATCACATTATGGCCCAAGAACTGCTTGAACTCAGGAGACAGGGGTTGCAGTAAGCCAAGATCGCACCACTGCACTCTAGCCTGGGTGACAGAGCAAGACTCCATCTCAAAAAAGAAAAGAGGAAGAAATAAAACTATGAGCTGAATATAAAAGAGCAAAGGTATTTTATAAGAAATGAGTTAACAGAGCAAGTATCAAGAGCCTAGGAGGATCAATGACAGTTACAGGACACAGCAAATACATGCAGGCCAGAAGCACTCTCTTAATTCCAGGTTCTACAGAAGAAGTTAAGCAGGGGAAAACTGTTAGACTCCATAACACCTTTCCCCATTCTACATATTGCTAAAACCTAAGAACCCAAAATAGTCTTAGTGGTCCTCAAAAACGCCCAGCTCACTTCTTTTCGGCCCAACCTCCAAGTGCCTAAAACAACTTCAGCTTCACAGTCCATTTCTCAAAAATCTGCTTTTGCCAAGGTCTTTAATCCACAATGACTCCATGACAGTAGAGTCCAGGAAGCAAAAATATATGGCTGGGGTATAAAAAATATATGGCTGGGGTATAAAAAGTAAAATAATGAGAATGCCACCCATTCTACTATCATTTGTATTTCAAGGACAGCAGGATGAAAATCTTCTCTTTATCCGGTGAACCAGACAAGATGATAAATTCAGATTTTAGAGAATTCCAGAGAAAACAGAATGAATGTAATTGAAATAGAAATCCTTCAAACAACATGCCAAAGTATTTACAAGTACTTAATATAAAAAGAAACTCTCAATCATGCAAGTCATTATTTTCTTCCAATACACTGAACATATTTCCTTCTGAATAGAAAAGTAAACTGCATTACAATTAAATAGAAATTGGAACTCAAATATCATTAATAAGTAACCCATACAGGGACAACCACTGATATACCAAAAGTGAAAAAAGGCATACTTAAATCTTCAGAAGTAAAGAGAATGGCAAGTTATGCCTTATCTACTGATATTAAAATATAGCTTTAAAGTTTAAAAACAAGTGCTACATTTTTTGCCTTAGGAAAAAACCTTCCTTCCTCCATTATTATTAGTGATTTTAATCATTCCACAAAAAAGTACTTTGTTGCCCTTTCCCAAAAGTTGTACAGTAGCAATGAGTAGAAATTTTATACTATAATTTTTTATATTAGGCTTTCATAGATACATTATAGACATTTGCTATTAAGTTATCAATAATAGTTTTAAACACTAGAAATGGGCTAAACAAGATTAAACAGTGTTCAAAGTAAGAAACATTAGCTGCAAACTCTTCTGGTATTAACTAAATGACTATTCTTACAAGACAGGAGTGGCAAATAGGTTCTGTCTTGCCTATCAACTCTCAACAACTGGTTTTACTTCTTGAAGCAATATATCAAAAATTCTGGGCTAGGTTTAGATAGAAAGATGTTATGAAAAATGGCTGTGCTGAGAATTCTGATACTTATTTGCCATTCCTGTCACTGAGTCTCACAATCAATACTGATTTCAATTATTAGCATCTGAGTTCTAAATATTTTTTTACAAGGTAGTAAAGATTTTAAATAGTTTGATTTTTTTCACTCTTCAGTGTGAGTACCTGCACTTGACATTTTAAATCTATTCAAATTTCCACAAATGACTAATTGTATACCTGGCATGCCAGTAGCAAGACCCTGACCAAAAGCCAAAGTTGGATTTGCTGCTGCAGCTGCTGCAAGTGATTCTGCTTGCTGCCCTTGCTGACCCTGATTGGGAGTAAGAGGACGCTGACCTGCTCCAGCACGGAGAACCTATAAAGGTAAAACAATTTTCTTAAAATCAATATAAAATAACAGATGAGTAAATTTATCTTGGACAACTGTGTATTTATTACAAATAGCCTTTGGATATTCTTTAAACATTTACAGCAAAGAAATGTAGATTTAGCATGAAAAATCACAAAATACATTAATATCAAAAACACAATCACTAGCTCTTAACTAGAACAATCTATAAATCAACATGGAGGTTAAAAACTATTTCTAATATTTGTGCTCTTTAACAAGGTAGTTTAAAAAAATAATAATGATAATGAGCTTTCATTATTCTTGAAAACAGAGAAGACTCCAGCCTGATGTCCATGGGAACTGAGTCCGCACTATGAAGGACACAAGCTGCGGCAGGGCCTGGAAGACGCACCTCAGCGATTACCTCAGTCCTGCCACCTTGTGGAAGATATTTTAAAGGAATCGTAAACTCAGGTGACCAGCATGGAGGACAACATCAAAGAATCTTTCCTGCTTAAAATCAGCCTCTGCCCAGAGGCACCCGGAGGGAGACACGCCCTCTCCTGGGGCTGCACCTTCACTGGAAGGCAGGTGGTGCGTCTCTATCCTGGTACTTTCTCTGACTGCATCTTACTCTGTTCGTTGGCCACAATGTTTAATTCTTGAGAAGTGAATGTTGAACAAGTCAAGTCCTTGTCACTCTGAGTCAAAACTCTCATTTGACTTGGAAGATTTGTGCTTCCGGTTTTTTTCTTCTTTTTCTTTTCTTTCGCTCTTCTTCCTCTTGTGTTTCTCTTTACTTCAGAGGAACCGGAGCTGCTCCCATCTTCATCTGAGGTAGAATCCTTCAGTAACTGTTTTAACTGCTGTATCTTTACATCCTTTTCATGTCTTTTATTGCCTCATATGATGTCATCCATGGCATCTTCATGTGCTACTCTGAACTGTTCTAACTTTTGGTTGCCTCTAATAAAGAAAGGGCATTCTTTGTCACCGATTCGGTGACTGTACCATTTGCAATGCCAACCCAAGCATCCTTTAACCTTGTTGTTTTTGAAATGACTGTTCCATCACCAAGAAATTATGAAGCAGTCCAATGAAAAGTAACTGCATAACTTTGATTTCTTTCCTCAGTGGCATTTGAAGTCCTTTAGTTGATGTTCAAGCCAGAAATTTTCTGGCATGTTCATTGCCTGGTACATCTGGTACGCAGTATTCTGGCTTAGTTTCATCTTCCTTGATAAACCCAGGAGGAGGTTTTTCATAAAAGGACTCCAGGTGCTTGTGTCGCCACTACTGCTCCGCGTGCTGCTGCCCCATGGCTCACCCAGGAGGGGGCCAAAGTCCTGGCCTCAGCCGCCTGATCCCCCACTTCCCCGCCCCCGGCCCCAAGTCGGTGCGTAGAGCCCCAAAGCTCAGCCGCCAGGCCCATTGCTGACAGTTAGTAGTTTTTTTTTTTTTTTTTTTTTAAGATTTGTTTGGGAGTGGGAGGAATGGCAAAATCTTAGATAAAAGACTTTAAAATTAGATGTTTTTTTCTCTCTCTCTCTTTTTTTTAAGAGACAAAGCCTCACTCTGTCACACAGGCTGGAAGTGCAATGGCATGATCTTGGCTCACTGCAACCTCTGCCTTCTGGGTTTAAGTGATTCTCCCACCTCAGCCTCCCCAGTAGCTGGGACTACAGGTGCATGCCACCATGCCTGGCTAAGTTTTTGTATTTTTAGTAGAGACGGGGTTTCACCATGTTGGCCAGATTGGTCTTGAATGCCTGACCTCAAGTGATTCACATGCCTCAGCCTCCCAAAGTGCTGGGATTACAGGCAGGAGCCACTGTGCCTGGCCTAAAATTAGATTGTATTAAAATTTTCTAAGGCTGAAAACAGAAATACGGAAAGATAAGGCAAATAAATTGTGAATTTTTTATGAGACTGACGCAGACCAAACCAAGTTTTCAGGATTTAGAAGCCTTAATAAAAGTGGGTAAAAGCTGCTTTTAAACATATATTTTAAAAAGAACACAAGATTTTATCAAAACAAAGTGAAAACTTAAGTCTGGTCAAGGTTTACTATTCTGGAATACATAGCTGTTGTAGCAATCGTACACAAGCATGATAAACTTAATCATTAATTTTAAACAACTCAGGACAAGAAGGAGTCATTTTAAGTCCCTCCCTATAAGTAAGCATCAAACACAGGTGTGCATATTTTAAGCTAATGTGACATATGTTTGTCCAAAGATACAGATTAAAAAATGATTTATTAAACAATGAAGTGACTCAAGGATTGAGTCAAAGACAGCTTCAACAGAGCATCTATTTAGAATTAAATTATATTAGCCGAGTGCAGTGGCTCATACCTGTCATCCCAACACTTCAAGACCAGCCTGGCCAACATAGTAAAACCCCATTTCTACTAAAAATAGAAAAAATTAGCAGGGCATGATGACACATAACTGTAATCCCAGCTACTTGGGAAAGACCGAGGCATAAGGCTCGCTTGAACCCAGGAGGCGGAGGTTGCAGTGAAGCGAGATGGCACCACTACACTCCACCCTAGGCACAGAGTAAGACTATCTCAAAAAAAAGAAAAAAAAAAGTAAAGAATTAAAATACATTAAAGGAAATTCAAAATAAAGTTTAATTTCCTAGTAACACCATACTTTTAATTCAGCGGCTTCTTTGGTATAAATACAAGGAATGTGAAAACCAGAATTCTGATATTTATTACAGTGTTTTAAGATTTACCAAGTTCTTTTGAAGAGGGATGAATTTTTTTTTTTTTTTTTTGTTTTTCCTGAGACAGAGTCTTGTTCTGTCACCAGACTGGAGTGCAGTGGTGCAATCTCGGCTCACTGCAACCTCCACCTCCCGGGTTCAAGTGATTTTCCCTGCCTCAGCCTCCCGAGTAGCTGGGACTACAGGCATGTGCCACCATACCCAGCTAATTTTTTATATTTTAGTAGAGACAGCGTTTCAGCATGTTGGCCAGGATGGTCTTGATCTCCTGACCTTGTGATCTGCCCGCCTCGGCCTCCCAAAGTGCTGAGATTACAGGTGTGAGCCACCGTGCCCAGCCTAAAAAGGGCTGAAATTTTAAAGATAAATCCCATAATAAACATCTTTCTTTTTCCGGAAATTAAAGCTAAATGTTAGTGAAAATATTTTATCATTTCTTGGTTAAAAATATAAAATATCTAGTAATCTTTTACTGATCAGAAATGCATTAACATTTAAAATTGTAATTTAAATACTTGAAGAAATAATTAATTATAATTAAAGTTAATAATAGGAACATTATTAACATACTAATAAAAAGTGATGAAAAGAAATTTAGAAACTGCTAGAGATTTCAAGACTGCAAAATAACAGAAACTGAATACAACCAAATCTTTAAATTCATATAATACTGATTAGGGAAAAAAAACTTCATGCATAAATACTTGTGTATCAACTATACGTCAGGTATCATGTTATATGCTAAGAAAGCAAAAGTCAAAAAACATAAACCTTAAACATCAGGAGCTCAAAGAATTTCAAAGACTACTTGGTATTACTTAATAAAAGGCAGGCCTACCTGTTGCTGTCCAGGCTGAGCTTGTGATGCTGCTTGCTGATTGGCTGTGTTATTTGCCGCAGCTGCAGCTTGTTGCTGAAATAAGTTGGCTGGATACACCCCCCATGGAACACCATAATACTGAGGTGGAACCACCGCTGGACCTAAACCCCACACCCGACCCCCCACAAAAGAAGTTACTAAATTATATAGAGACATGAGATTAGTTGCCTATCATTAGATTATAAAGGGGGTAGGAAAAAGACTTAGAGAAGAACATGTCTTTATAATAAAAGACAAAGTACTGATGGGTGACAGCAACAGTCTTGAAGGGAAAAAATGAGAACCCAACCTCAAGGCTACCAATAAACTAACAGGACATTCAACTGTCTATTCAACATTTAATGAATGCCAATTTATGGGTCTGACACTGACATAAATAATATATTCAGGGAACACAGACTCCATAAAACTAAGATTTTTTTAAATACTCAATCCATCACTTCTCTCATGAGAGAATTTTCTGACTACAAAGATGAATTACAAAATAATTTTATTTTATTTTTTTAAAGATGGGGTTTCACCATGTTGGTCAGGCTGGTCTTGAACTTCCAACCTCAGGTGATCCACCCTCCTTGGCCTCCAAAGTGCTTGGATTACAGGCGTGAGCCACCACACCCGGCCACAAAATAATTTTAAAATAGTTTACTTTCCAACCTATAACATAAAACTGGGAACATTTTGGTACCAAGCATGCTTGAAAATCTTAAATTTTTTTTTTTTTTTTTTTTTTTTTTTGAGACGGAGTTTTGCTGTTGTTGCCCAGACAGGAGTGCAATGGCACGATCTCGGCTCACCGCAACCTCTGCCTCCTGGGTTCAAGCAATTCTCCTGCCTCAGCCTCCCGAGTAGCTGGGACTACAGGCACATAACATCATGCCCAGCTAATTTTTTGTATTTTTAGTAGAGACGAAGTTTCACCTTGTTGACCAGGATGGTCTCGATCTCTTGATCTCGTGATCCACCCACCTGGGCCTCCCAAAGTGCTGGGATTATAGGCGTGAGCCACCACGCCCGGCCGAAAATCTTAAATTTTAAGATATTTTTCATATTTCAGAGTTAGTCAAAATTATCACAAAACAACTGCAAATTATATGAAAACAAATGAGACATCAGTGTCTATGTAGTTAGGAAAATGAAACTGAATCAAGACAAGAAAAAAACTAGATAATATAAGTACAAAGAAAAACAGAAGAAGGCAAACTAGGAAAATAAAACTGAAATGTTCCTGGCTCTAGTCTACTTTATTCAAGATAATATTTAATTCCTGGAGAGTAAATAGTTTTATGTATAATAAGCTTCACCATGAAAGTAATTAATAAAATGTCATGATTCCTGACTTACATAACAAACATGTCCTAAAATCATATCAGTAGAATTTTAGGACATCTTAATTTATATTAATATATTTTTAAAAGACAAACTCTCAGTTTCCTGTTGCATTCAAAGGGGAAAAAAGCCCAGTATATTTGACTGAATCACTAAAATAAAAAGCTTTAAAAACTTAAAAGCCAAAATATATTTCTGACAGATGTTTGATAGTCAGGTAAGCTGAACTTAAAATGAGAGCTATTAAAACACTGAATAGAGTTTACCAAAAAAAGGCTACATTATAAAACAATAGAGTTTTATAAACTCTATTAATGACATCTATCTAGAAACTCATCCAACCTAGCCAGGAGCCTGAATTTATTATTAACATGGTGAAATTATAATATTTTGGATACAATGGGACAAATCAAACAATTTCATTGAAATTAATTTTATTGTTTTTCATTTTTATAATGTGGGTAGTACAAAATCTTAAACTACATTTTCTCGCTCACATTGTATTTCTACTGGACACTGCTGATCCTAGAAAGCCTAGGTCCAAAATGCATAGAATGCTTATACACAAACTAAAAGACCTCTTAAAGTTACTTCTTTTGGGCCCACCTGTTAATGGTTCTCTGTTACATATAACAACTCTTTACATACTACCATCCAGTTAAAGGCCACCAGAAAAGCTCACATCCTTATAACATCATATCCAAGTCCACACCAAAAACAAATGAGTGACAGCTTAGTTTCATTCTGGTAGCTAAGATATCAAATATAAATTTGAAATTTCTTCCCCCTGCTTTTTAAAACAAGATCTTGACTTTAAAAGTCAGTGTCCTGAAAAAAGACTGTCAGAAGTGGATTTCAAACTGATTAGTGACGGTATTTCAGTGAAGATATCACTTAAAGCCAAAAAAACCAGTGACAGCCTCAAGTTTTCAAAGTCAGCCCATTAGTAGACTCATTCCAATAAACAAAATTCTAAGGCTGACATCAACATATTCTTGCCTGTATAACCAACATAAATTGTGCCTCGGACTAACTCATTTCTTTGTTGGAATCTCAACCTGAAACCAACTCTTCCCAATAACCCTAACTAAGATCAGCAAATTACTTTGCTCAAATAAGGCTGCCTGATCAGGGCACAACTTTTCCTTACTTACACAGACAATAAATACAGTTTTTTGCTTTTGTTGTTTTTAGACAGTCTCACTTTGTCACCCAGGCTGGGCGCTTTGGCGCCCTAAAGAGCTAGGATTACAGGTGTGAGCCATTGCACTGGGCCAGCTTTGGCTTTTATTTCAGATTCTGAGTGGTAGTCTCAGGCTGAATGTTTTTAGTTAAGTTCTTTCCAACTTGACCCAAACTTTCTGTCCCCCAATTTGTTTGTACATTTTAGCATTGTTCAAGAAATTTTAGATACATATTTTCTCAGAATTACTGTATCTGTTTACCTTTCTCTATTCTATCCCTGGCCTACATATGTAGGCCACCTACCTCTATTTTATTTTCTGGTAAGTAATTTTACTTTGCATTGTCCGTGTAAGTAATGGGGTTGGTCATTAAAACGGAGATTCACGGTTTACAATAGATTTCTAAAACTATAAAGCTGAAATGTAAACCAATTACGTAAAGGAAGAAAAGTTATTGCTTAAGATTTTTTCTGTAGCGTTACAGCTGAAAAACAGTACTAACTTCCTGGAAACTTTAGTTCATTCTGGATAATGTTTCAGTTTTTCTTAGGAATTTCAAATTGGCCAAACAGATAAAAATAAAGCTTACAACCAAAACCAAATACAATAAAAAGCAACCATAATCGGGATGAATAAATAGTATGTTACCTGCTAATGTAGCTGCTGCAGCCAATCCTGCTGCAGTATACGGATCGGTCCCTGGAGGAGCAGCACTAATAATGTATGGATTTGGCACAAATGCAGCTGGAGCAAGGCCTGCTGAGAATACACCAGCTATATTTTACAAGGGGAGAAATAATAAACAACAATGTAAAGTATGATTTTTTTCATTAGATAAAAACATTTCTACTCTGAATCTGGTGTGAAGTGGGGGGAAGGAGAGTGTGCATAATGATTCAAATTTTTACTAAGTGACCTTAGGCATGTACCGCTAACTCTAATTAAAGTTTTCATGTAAGAAATGGCTGTTTTACAGAACTATTGTGAGAATTAAATGTGATACCGATTATGACATAACAACTATACAGTCGTTAGGGGTATGTTAAAATAAATGATTGTACAGTAAGTATTAGCACGTGACTGGCACAAAATAAATGTGAGAGCTAGAACTGCTACTGGTGAATAGCAGCTTTTCACTCAATCTTATATAGTCACATCATGAGCTAGAAATTCAGTGAGGCAGGAATATACAATTCTGCCCTCAAAAAGCACTCCATCTGGTGAGAAAAACAGGTGAATTAGCAAATAGAATATTAGCATATTAAGTGCTCTGGGCAGAGAGAGGAGGAACGTCCAATAAACTCTGGAAGGAGTAGGGTACGGTGTAAGAGAAAATAAAACTGAAGCTATAACCAGCATGAAGACCAATGAAAACTTCCTGGCTCATGCTAAGTAGTTTGGACTTTACCCTTCAGTCAATAGGGAAACAAGAAAGAACTTAAAGGCTAGTGACTTTAAGCCCACTTCTGAGTGTAACATATGCCCATATGAATTTAGTAAAGGCTAAAAAGATTTAAAAATATACATCTGCAGTACTCATTAAAGAAAGAAGAAACTCTTAGATGTTGAACAATTACTGTATAGGTCTTCTGACCATAGCTACTGAAAAATACTACTTCACGACACCCCGTCTCAAAAATAAATAAAAAATAATAGGCTAGGCGCAGTGGCTCATGCTTGTAATCCCGGCACTTCGGGAGGTCGAGGTGGGTGGATCACCTGGGCTCAGGAGTTCAAGACCAGGTTGGCCAACATGGTGAAATCCCGTTGCTACTAAAAATACAAAAAATAAGCTGGGCGTGTTGGCAGACACCTGTAACCCCAGCTACTCAGGAGGCTGAGGCACAAGAATCACTTGAGTCTAGGAGGCGGAGGTTGCAGTGAGCCAAGATCACGCCTCTAGGCAACAAGGAGAGACTCCGTCTCAAAAAAATAAATAAATAAACGCAATATTTTAAAAAAGTATTCAAAAGGACAACATATCTTACTAGGCCTTAAAATCAAAATTCATAAACTATTTTTCAACCGTCTTATAGTAGCTTTCAAAGGTTTAACTGTGATCTACAATACGAAATACACTTCACAACATTCTAGTGTCCATATACACATATGCCACAAACAAGTCTCACAACCAAAATTTGTCCCTATGAAGTGCCAATACAACTCTACATTCTACTGTACTTAAATTTTCCATTTATCATGGTGGTGTTATGAAATGGTTCTCCCCAAAAGTTCCCGTAGCCCTTGTTAGTCTTTTGTTAGCCCTCAATGGCAGGCTCTCCTTCTACCCTCGTTTCACTCAAATGTTTGTTCCCCCACCTTTCAGGCTGTGGGTCTTAAGACCCTCCCTTGAGAGGGTTCTACCTTACAATCTGGGGGAAAGAATGGTTCCATAAAAATCCAAGAGGACTGGCTTCAGAGAGCTCCCAGATAGCTGAATATGTGAAGGTTCCTTAAGGGTGGCACGCTCAGGGGGGGCATGGAAGCTCCACACCCCCCTTCTTTCATACCTCGCCCTACACGGCTCTGCACACCTGTATCCTTTACAGTACCTTTCATAATAAACCAGTAAATGTAGTAAGTGTTCTGTGAGCCACTCCAGCAAATCAAACCCAAAGAGGGGCTTGTGAGAACTCCAACTTAAAGTCAGTCAGAAGTTCTGGAGGCCCAGACTTGTGACTAGTATGTGTTGGGGGTGGAAAGCAGTCTTGGAGACTGAGGCCTCAACTTCTGGGATCTGACATTATCTGGGTAGACAGTGTTGGAACTGAATTAGAGGACACCCCGCTGGTGTCTCCTGCTTGGTGTGTGGGGAAAACCGCCTAGTAGTCTGTGTTGTCATGGTGTGAGAAAAGAGGAAAAACAAGGTTTTAGGCTGGGCATGGTGGCTCACACCTGTGATTCCAGGACTTTGGGAGGCCGAAGTAGCCAGGTCACTTGAGGCCAAGAGTCCAAGACTGGCCTGGCCAACATAGTGAAACCTCTCATCTCTACTAAAAATATAAAAATTAGCATGCCTGTAATCCTAGCTATTTGGGAGGCTAAAGCATGATAGTTGCTTGAACCCAGGAGGTGGAGGTTGCAGCAAGCCAAGATCACACCACTGCACTCCAGCCTGGGCAACAAAGTGAGACTCTGTCTTCTAAATAAATAACAACATGCTTTTAGAGAGAGTTTTCCCCATATACAATCATTTTCTATAACCTACTTAATTTTTAAAAATATAAGCCACAACACTGATTTCATGCCTAGGCACAACACAGCCATTTGAGAAATCTGCTTTTATCTATGAAAAGAGTTGACATTGAAGAGATGTATTCTGTGGCAAGTATGAGGGCAACAGGTACATTTAAAAATGTTCTGGTTGACAAATTGGTTGAGTTTATCTAAAGACCTGGAATCAACAAAAAAAAAATGCCTGGATTGCAATAAGAGGTTGTGGAAACAAATGATTTATCATTAAGATGAATCCTCCAGGTAGCAGGCTTCAAAGAGTATAGTCTATAAGTGTTTATTCTCAGACTTAGGGTCTGTGCTGATGTGAGCACGGGAGAGGTCTAATGAAGCACGTCCAACCCCTATTTCCCATCACAGCTTGAACCAATATAATAACACATGTCCAACCTCTGCTTCCATCACAGCCTGAACCAGTCTTTCAGGTGAAATTTTAAGGGCACCCTGGCCAAGAAGGAAGTCCATTCAGATGGTTGCTGGGGGCTTAGAATTTTATTTTAGTTTACACTTTTTATGAAGAAAATATGAATTAAACTATGAGTTCAGTAAAATCTTTTCATTTTAAAGCCATTTGTTGAGTCACATTTTTAACTATGCCCTAGGTCAAAAGGGTTGCAAGATTCCACTCAGGTTAGTGAAAGTAAAATAAACCTCCCCCAAATCACCAAGCCAAAAAAGAAAAGTTAAGCTGGAAAGTGCACCGGGCAACCTGCCTCCCATTCTATTCCTAAATAAGATGGCTACAAAGTTTAAAAAAAAAAAAAAAAAAAAAAAAAAAATGTACATACCTGCCTCACAATTTGCCTGAAAGGAAATTCCTTGTGGACAACGGATAGGCAGCGCTCAGAGTCATCCCTCTGCTTATATGAGACAAAAACATATCTATTTCTTCACTAAGCCAGACTAAGGCATAACTGACTATTCCCGTAAATTGTGCATTCAGTAAAAAACTAATCAGAAACTCTAAAGAATGCAATCATTTGTCTCTTATTTACCTATAACCTGGTAGCCTCCACCCAGCTTCCAGTTGTCGCACATTTCTGGACCAAACCAATGTACATCTTACATATACTGACTAATGTCTCACGTCTTCCTAAAATGTACAAAACTAAGTGGTGCCCCAAAGACCTCAGGCACATGTTGTCAGGACCTTCTGAGGCTATGTCACGGGCATGTCCTTAACCTTGGCAAAATAATATCTAAACTGACTGAGACCTGTCTCGGATATCTTTTGGTTTGCAGCTTCATCTATTATGAACTATCTTTATCCCAAAAGTAGAAAATAATGTATCAGGATTCCTGTTTTACTTACACCACTAAAAAAAAAAAAAAAAAAAAAAAAAAATCTAAAAGTCAGGATTGTTTAATATTTTATAATGTTATGATAAAAAGATTGTTATTAAAAATTCAAATACTGGAAGACATAAAGTAGAAAGTGAAACTCCTCATGTAACTTTTCCTGGTATGTTTTATATCCTCCTCAATTTTTAAATGCATACATACATATTCACACATTTTGTATTCTAATCTATAATGGTACTTTAATACACCTTTTCACTTATCAATTAACCATAGATCTCTGTTTACAGACACATAACTAGTTTATTTTATTTTATTTTATTTTTGAGACAGGGTCTTGCTCTGTCGCCCAGGCTTGGAGTGCAGTGGCATGATCATGGCAAACAGCAGCCTTGACCTTCCGAGCTCAAGTGATCCTCCCACCTTAGCTTCCTGAGTAGTTGGGACTACAGGTGTACACTACCATATCAGTATTTTTTTTGTATTTTTTGTAGAGACAGGGTTCAGCCATATTGCCCAGGCTGGTCTTGAACTCCTAGGCTCAAGTGATCCATCCGCCTTGACCTCCCCACAGTGCTGGGATTACAGGTGTGAGCCACTGTGTCCAGCCACTCTTTATTTTTAATGGCTACATAATATGTATTCTTCCATATAGAAGGAACATGATATAATCAGTCTACTACCTTAATATATTTAGATAGTTCATAATCTTTTGCTATAAATAAACAATGCTATCATTCTATACAAGTCTGTACATTACTATTTCCTTACAAAAATTTACTTCAATGAATAAAAACATAAATTCTCTTTTATAAGAAACAATGTGTCACTATGTTAAGAGATTCAGGCTGGCCTCAAACTCCCAGGCTCAACTGACGTTCCCGCCTCAACCTCCAGTAGCATAGAAAAAGCATGTGCCACCACACCTGACTTTTCTGTTTTTGTCATATAAATTCTTGATCCACATTTCTAGATTATCTTCCAGGAAAACTTTACTAGTTTAGATTCCAAAAGTAGGAGTGCCACTTACACTCCTGCCAAAACAGTATATTATCAAACATTTTGATGAGCTGCCAACTTAATAGGTAAAATAAATTTAAAAATTTTTTAAAAATTTGTATTAATTCATAGTTGTTTGGCTATCAACAAGACAAATGTATCCAATCTTTTATGCTTTTGTTTTTCTCATTAAAAATTTCAATCCATTAGGAATGAGACTCAATAACCCCCAAGCTATTTTCCAAATAATCATTCTTTTGCCATTGATTTTAAACTCATCTCATCACTCTACCCTAAACAAGCATGCACGCACACACCGATCTATTTCCAAGTGATCTTGTTCAATGATCTACTCGTATATTTTGAGTCCAGTACCACACTATTTTAATCATCATAAATAGTAATTGTTTTAAAAAACTGAAACCATGCTCCAAAAAGTTAAAGAAAGCAGTGACTAGTAAAAATTGAGTTTGCAGGATGGCAGTTATGAAAAGAAAGATCTTGCAGAAAGAAATGCAGAAATTCTGTATTTGTAAGATAACAAAACTGGCTAAAATCAGTTAAAACCAATAGGGACAAATGGAGTCTGTGCAGAACAAGCCTGCTGACATCACAGCCCAAATTTCCACATTTCATACTAACTCCCCCGCAACAATTTGCACATGCGACCCATGAGGAGGCATGAAGAGGTGCATGCTAAGGACTTTCCAGGTCTCCCCATTCCTTCTACCAATTGCTTAATAATCTCAAAATCCATCCCTTAAGGCGTTTCTAATAAAAATTATTCCCTTTTAAAGCCAGCACAGCCCTTTTAAAGCTGGACTCCCATCTCCTTGTTGGTTGACCTACAAAAAAAGCCTTTCTTTTCTCAAAAACTTGATGCCATAGCATTGGCTTCTACTGTATCAGGCAGCGAGCCCTTGTGCTCCAAAACAATATGGTTGAGCAAGTCCTCCTCCTCCACTTGAGTTTCAGTTTTCCATTAATTTTCTGTTTACTTTTCTGAGACAAGCATCAAAATCAAGCTTTGAAGTTTCAAAACAAAACCTAAGGGGATTCTGACCAAGAGTATATTAAATACACACATTAATTTAGGGAGAACTGACATTTTTACAATGCTGAGTTTTCCCCAGAAAAATCACGTCTCCATTTATTCAAGACTTCTGGAAAAGTTTATAGTTTTCTTTACAAATGTTTGCATATCTTTACTTACTCCCTAACTCATTCCACAGCTTTTCATTTCTTCTTTATGTATCCCATGTCTTGATTACTATGGGGAATTTTAGTGTTCTGGGCAACCATCTAAGTTTTATTTCCTAATTCATTTAGTGGTAGGTGACAGACAATTATGCAGCCCATTTAGAACTATTTTTTCAATGTATAAGACCATGAAATGTCTCCTTTTCACAGCAGTCTGTTGTTTTAAGACTTCTCTGATGATCTCTGATGGCTTAAGTCCTTTATCCCTTAAGGTTCTGAATACACTCTTACATTCTTGGCACAACTTTAAAGTTCCCTTCTGTATCTCAGAACTCTGCAACATGTTTTCTGGCTGATCCTTCTTGTCTGTACTGTCATTTTTGTTTGAAACATTATCTTACATGAGAGTTTCTCTTGAACTCACTTGTCTATTATGTGGTATCAGAATTGCCTGAACTACATATTATAGGGTCAAATCTCCAAACCAAGTCTTTCATTAGTAGCTGGGGAGCTCTTACATGGTTACTATAACTCAAACCCCAATGGCTATACTGTATAGGCCCCTTTTTGTTTGTTTATTCCTCTTCCAGCCATCCGCAGGTCACCTGGCTTCATTGCCAATTTATACCCCTCTATGAATTTTCTCAACTCCTTGTACTACAGGAACTTCCCAATCAACCACACAACCGTGCCTTTTTCTTTTCATCTATTCTATTATTTCTGTCTGGCCCAGCGCATGGGTTAAGCCTCGTGTCTTTTTTTTTTAAATTTTTATTTATTTTTATTTTATATATAAAATGGAGTTTCATCATGTTGGTCAGGCTAGTCTTGAACTGCCGACCTCAGGTGATCCACCCATCTTGGCCTCCAAAGTGCTTGGATTACAGGTGTGAGCCACCATGCCCAGCAAGCCTCGTGTCTTACCTATTTTTGTAAAAACTAGCTAAAATAGTTTTAATATTTTTCAATAATTCAAACAGTAAAATTCAAACACATGAAAATTACTTGAAGTTCCTATTTCAGAATCCGTAAGTAAAGTTTTACTGGAACATGGCAATATTTATGCATATCTAATGACCATTTTCATGCTATACCAGGACAGTGGAGTGGTCGTGACTGAAACCATATGAACTGCAAAGCTTTAAATATTCAATAGCCCTTTACAGAAGACATTTGTCAACTCATATTCTAAAATTTTCCACATATAGTCAACAGTGCATTTAAAATGTGACCAGAGGAGGGGGGGGATCCAAGATGGCCGATTAGGAGCCGCTCAGGATTGCAGCTCCCAGTGAAAGTGCAGAGGGTGAGTGGACACCACATTTCCAGACGGATTTTATTGCTCAAAGGCCAGAAGAATCCCAGGTGGAGGAGCCCCACAGGTCGCAGTATGGTTGGTTTGGCCTGCGCAGCTGTTATGGCCAGTGTGGCTGTTTTGCCGGTGCCCCAGGGCTGCGGTTCTCTGTACAAAATACATGGGTCTGGGCGCCGTTTTGGCTGGTGATTGGAGCTCCAGGAAGGCAGAGTCACTCATTCATTTGATTAAAAAGGGGACTGAAACAGGGAACCAGGCCAGGAATTTCCTGGGCAAAAAGGCGCCACGAGTCTCAGCGCCGAACAGCGCAGTGGGTCGCTGGATGGGAAATCACACAGATCCTGGCACCTTTTCAACAGGTGACTGGCACACCTGGGAAAGAGTTGACTGTTGAACTAAGAAAAAGGTTCTGAGGCAGGGAGCCAGGTGATCAGGCTCGGCTGGTCCCACCCCCACAAAAAAATAGCAATTGGAAAAGCTCTGGGTTGAGAGTTTCACAGCAAGCACAGCTGAACCCGGGAAGGTCCAACTCTGTGGGGGAGGGGCGTCCGCCATTACCGAGGCACTTCACCACTATGCAGATAATCCACCATTGCTGAGGCAGCCCACCATTACAGACAGAGTCTGCCATTACTGAGTTGGGCCACCATTGCCGAGGCAGCTCTAACTACACCCGTATAAACAGGACTGCAGGGAAGTTCACACGGCAGCTGGGCGGAGCCCACAGCAGCTCAGCAAAGCCTCTACAGGCAGACAGTGACTAGGTTGCCTCCTGGCTGGGCAGGGCAGCCCTGAAAAAAAGACAGCAGCACAACAGAAACTCACAAATAAAGCCCTAACTCCCTGGGACAGAGCACCTGGGGAAAAAAAGGGGTTTATGAGTTCTGCTGCAGCAGACTTAAACGTACCTGCCCAGCAGCTCTAAATGAACAATGGAGCTCACAGCTCAGCACCTGAGCTCCTTTAAAGGACAGACTGTCTCCTCAAGCAGCTCCCTGACCCCCATATATCCAAAGAGTCACCTCATAAAGGAGAGCTCAGACTGACATTTGGCGGGTATCCTTCTGGGACAAAGGTAGCAGAAGAAGAAACTGGCATGGCAGCAACCCTTACTGTTCTGCAGCTGCTGCAGGTGATCCCCAGGCAAGCAGGGCCTGGAATGGACTTCAGCAGTCCTACAGCAGAGGGGCTAGATTGTTAGAAGGAAAACTAAGAAACGTAAAGAAATAACTTCATCATCAACAAACTGGACGTCCACTCAGAGACCCAATCTGAAAGTCAACAACTACAAAGACGACAGGTGGATAAATCCACAAAGATGGGAAGAAACCAGCGCAAAAAGGATGAAAACACCCGAAACCAGAACGCTTCTCCCCCTACAAGGGATCACAACTCCTCACCAGCAAGGGAGCAAGCCTGGATGGAGAATGAGTGTGATGAATTGACAGAATCAGGCTTCAGAAGGTGGGTAATAAGAAACTTCTGTGAGTTAAAAGAACATGCTCTAACCCAATGCAAAGAAACTAAGAACCTTGAAAAAAGATTTGATGAAATGCTAACGAGAATAGACAACTTAGAGAAGAATACAAGTGAATTGAGGGAACTGAAAAACACAGCATGAGAACTTCACAAAGCATACACAAGTTTCAACAGCCAAACTGACCAAGCAGAAGAAAGGATATCAGAGGTCGAAGATAAACTCAATGAAATAAAACGAGAAGGCAGGATTAGAGAAAAAAGGGTAAAAAGGAACGAATAAAGTCTCCAAGAAATATGGGACTATGTTAAAACACCTAATCTACGTTTGATAGGTGTACCTGAATGTGACGGAAAGAGTGAATCCAAGCTGGAAAATACTCTTCAGGATAATATCCCCAACCTAGCAAGGCAGGCCAATATTCAAGTCCAGGAAATACAGAGAACACCACAAAGATATTCCTCAAGAAGAGCAGCCCCAAGGCACATAATCGTCAGATTCACCAGTGCTGAAATGAAGGAGAAAATGCTAAGGGCAGCCAGAGAGAAACATCAGGTTACCCACAAAGGGAAGCCAATCAGACTCACAGCAGATCTCTCAGCAGAAACCCTACAAGCCACAAGACAGTGGGGGCCAATATTCAACATCCTTAAAGAAAAGAACTTTCAACCCAGAATTTAATATCCAGCCAAACTAAGCTTCATAAGTAATGGAAAAATAAAATCCTTTGCGAACAAACAAGTACTCAAAGATTTCATCACCACCAGGCCTGCTTTACAAGATCTCCTGAAAGAGGCACTAAACATAGAAAGGAACAACCAGTACCAGCTACTCCAAAAACATACCAAATGGTAAAGGGCATCGACACAATGAAGAAATTGCTTCAACTAACGGGCAAAACAGCCAGCTAGCATCAAAATGGCAGATCAAATTCACACATAACAATATTAACCCTAAATGTAAATGGGCTAAATGCCCCAATCAAAAGACACAGACTGCCAAATTGGATAAAAAGCCAAAACCCATCAGTGTGCTGTATCCAGGAAACCCATCTCACATGCAAGGATACACAAGGGCTCAAAATAAAGGGGTGGAGGAAGATCTACCAAGCAAATGAAGAGCAAAAAAAAAAGCAGGAGTTGCAATCCTAGTCCTTGATAAAATAGACTTTAAACCAACAAAGATCAAAAGAGACAAAGAAGGACATTACACAATGGTAAAATGATCAATGCAACAAGAAGAGCTAACGATTCTAAATATGTACGCACCAAATACAGGAGCACCCAGATACATAAGGCAAGTTCTTAATGACTTACAAAGAGACTTAGACTCCCACACAATAATAGTGGAAAACTTTAACACCCCATTGTCAATATTAGACAGATCAACGAGACAGAAAATTAACAAAGATATCCAGGACTTGAACTCAGACCTGGACCAAGCAAACCTAATAGACATTTACAGAACTCTCCACCCCAAATCCACAGAATATACATTCTTCTCAGCACCACATCACACTTACTCTAAAACTGACCACATAATTTAAATGAGCATACTGACTTGATAATGGACACAGATAACTAAATTTGAATTTCCAGGTGTCTGACTTTCTCAGCTTCGCATTGGAGAAAAACTTATGTGATGACAACTTTTATCAAATCACAGATTTTTATTTAATTTAACCAGTGATGTAAATAATCAGAAACAATTCCCTAGTTAATGAATACCTTTGTCATATAATCTATTACTTGTTGATCTCAGATGTTCCAAAAAAGTAACAAAACCTCACCAATTAGTAAATGAAGTTAAACATCCTAAACATTTTAACAAGACTTTTTTAATTAGTCTGGTCAAAATGAGAACTTATGAAGACTCACCTATATGTGGCTGCTGAGCTGCTGCTAATGCATATTGCTGCTGTTGAGCTGCAGTTAACTGCTGAACTGTTAGTGCATTAGTCCTCTGAAAGAGCTATTTGGAAAATATTTAATACAAAGATTAGTGTCAAAATCTTTCATTTCTAATTAGAAATCTGAATAAAACCTTTTAAACAGTTCTTTCTCAAATACAAGGACACTTTAATCAATAAAATGTTTAGTACTTAAAACCCCTACCACTCATTTCAATGCCACATAGCACTTCAGGCTAAACCAGTATACAGTTAAAAGGACCTTCTTAAACAAAGAGCATGCTTTACCTGCTGCTGGGAATTGTAGTCAAAAAGGCCTACAGTAGCTCCTGAAGAGTCCATTGGTACCTGATTACCAGGATAGTCAAACTGTAAGGATTCCAGACCAACTTGTTCCATGGCATCCAGATTCTGAGTTTCAGGATTTGAAAATTCTTCAACAAGTGGTTTATTAGCTGTAGGATTAGGAAGGGGCCCCAGTCCTTCTGAGGGGTTAGTATTGGGGCCCAGGCGCTCAACTACTTCAGTTGGAGAGGCTTGACGACTTCCAGGAGTACGACTACATAAAGAAAACAGAAAAGTATTATGAATAAAAGCAACAAGTCAAAAGATGAAATGGGAAAGTAGAAAAATCACTAAAAACATATGACACAGTGAATAAGGCATTCTGAGTCACTATGCCACCTTATCACATTTTTTCTATTTAATATAACTTTCTACTTAAGAGATGGCATGATTTGAGGTATTATTAATGATTACTCCCTTCAATCTGAATAACATAACTCAACTTTACAAATTAGAAAAACTGGCCAGCATCACAACTTACATACTACCTGAAATCTCTGTCTCAAGTCACAGCCACAAGGAACAGTATATAAATAGATTATTATGTGGCAAATATGAAAAAGCTCAAAACCAAAACCCACTTATCATACTGCTGTCCTGCCCCCTCAACACATAATTGTGCCATAACATCCTGCTTAATAATACTTAAGAAAAAAACTGGCCATAAGAGATCATTATGGTCCTCATTATTTAAGGGGCCAAAATGTGAGATGCAACAGGAAAAAGGCACTGTACACAGTAAGTCAAAAGGCTGACTCCCGACTTTGTCTTTTAAAAATGATTTTGAGCAAGTCATGTCATCTTTTGAGCTGCAGTTTTCTTACTGAGGAGACTGAAGAGGTGACCTTTTGATTCCAACTAATAAGAACAAAAGAAACTATTTGTGAAAGCCCTCTATGAAAGCCCTTCAAAGACCATGCTTCTCATACCAAATAGTTCAGTTTAAACCATCAGAAAGAAATGGAAATGTATGACATTTATCAAAAATTAAGTATACACAGCAAGAAAAGATCTTTCTACATTAAAATAAAAAGACCTTACTACTATACAGCCTCCTTAACTTTTCACAAGGAATTCATTAACACTGGACTAAATTTTAAGCATTGGCTCCTCTTTTTATTAATAACCTTCATGGTCTAAACTTCATTTTTACATTTCTAGCCATAATCCTCATTTATCGTTTATCTTGTTTTATATATAAATATTTCATATAGGATCCTTTCCTTTGTAAAAAAGAATTTATTTTTCAGAGTAACCATGCATTCACAGTATATTTAAACATGAGTATATTAAGTAAGTGGCAGTACTGTTCTACCTGGCTTTTAGTGCCAGCTGCTACATTTGTCTAACTCTGCCCAACTTCAGGTGCTCTGTATTGGAAGAAATTTGGTAACATATACAGTGTAGTTTGCAAAGCAGTCTCTTGATTGTAAGAATTGTTCTCTATAGATATTTAAGCAAAGTCACAATTGATTTAAACATCAACCATTTTGTTCTTGCAAAATTAGATGACTTCTAACTCCTTTCCCTTTAAGCCACACCTAATTTTGTACATGAACGCTCCAAAGGCTCATTTTTCATTTGGAACATATGGAAAGAAAAGATAAAACTAAAAGGGTATTCTTTAAAACCAGACAATTTTTCTTAAAAAAAAGTGTCCTATAGTTCTTTTAATCATTTCTGTTCTACTCCAATATGAATATATTGATGACATATCAATCAGTTAATGTGGAAATTAATGATGTGCTGGCATAGTGACGATATGACCACAGCTGTTGATTGTGTTAATACATTTTAACATTGTCAAGTAGTAACTAATACTCTATCTAAAATAATTAGTAATTGAACACATATCTAAAACTTAATGTAATTAAATCAGAATGCTAATAAATGTAAAGTCCACATCAATATTTCAGGGGAGAAGAATAACCTCTCACACAAAATAACTCATATGTAACAAAAATTGAGGACATTAGGAAAAAAACGTAATGCTATCAGTGGTGCTATTTTCTTGCTATAGTTAATGGTGTATTAACACTTCAATTATAAATATATACTCTGAAGGTTTTATCATCAACTGAATTTTAAATGCATTTCCTTGACTAAAACTTAGATTAGGTAATAGTGAAGGACAAACTCAGAATAAAGTTCTAAAATTGAGTATCATTAAATTTATTGTCAAAAGAGGTTTACTGGTTTTGGATGCTTTTTTGCACTCACAACAGATAGAAATGGCACTGTTTCTAAGAAGCATTGTTATTTTGATAATTAAAGGCAATAAATGTAAAAGTATACCACCCACCATATACCTAATACTCTTTCATCTAAGATTTCATGGTTCATAAGACCGCAAAGAAACACTCATTTTCAGGTACAGGCTCCAAAGCACCTCAATAACTGAAATATTAAAGTATAGAAAATCAGTACAAAGAAACAACTCCCTAATATGTATATAAATGTATACTGTCTAATCTAAGACCAAAGACTAAAGTACTTATTTAACTGCCATAAAAAGACAATAAAAAGCTACAATGTAAAAAATTATAAGCTTAAAGCTAACTTTTAAAAGTCTCTAATATGTTCCCCATTTGCTATTTTCAGGAATAATATTAACTATTAGTACAAACTTATATATTGTAAGAAAGATTACTGCTCCTAAGCTAATTTTGTCTCCTCTTTTCTAAGATTAGAAGTTAAATGGGAGGCAGGGCATAAATACTCAGAAGGAAGAAAACTCCACTGAAAGGTGCTCAAAAGCACCCCCAAGAGGGGGGGAAAAATCAGAGTAAACCTACAGTTCACTAAAATTTAAGAGAGAGGGAGAAAGTTCAAATTTGGACTGTTATATTAGCAGAAAAGTAAGTGCAGCTTCTAATATCACTCCTTCAACAGAATGCACTGTTTTAGAGACTGGTTTGAAGATTATTTTAAATGATTCACAATCATTAATTTTCTTTACAGAAAAAAATAAAATTTGTCCAGATTAACACAAAGTTCAAAGGAAATAAACCTAAATGATGAAAATGTCTGAATCAGTCACATCAACTAATAATAATAATCCCTAAAAAGATATGCTTTTCTTCTTGAGAAAGTTAAAATCTTACTTAAAATCTTTGCAATCGGCATCCATTCCATTTGGCAAACCTCTGCCATTTATTTTAGAATCATCATCATCTCCTTGTTTAAGATCTCTGTTTTGGTCCTCCTCAAATGGAGAAGCCTTGCCTTTTTGATCTCCTTTCTCAGGTCCATCTGTTTCAGCATCTCTAGTGCCCTGAGGAAAAAGAATCTGTTTGATTCTGAATATTTAATAGAACACAAAAAAAGGCACCATAAGGTGACCTAAAACTACACTATAGTGCATGTAAACAATAAAAGCATTGAATCTTATTTAATTTCGTAGTCAACTAATTTATCAAAGGCCAAAAAATTGAGTACAGACTAGTAATTTATAACAGAAGGGCTAAGGCAACCTTAACTATAGCGGTGCTGGAAAAGCAGTTAACACCACAAACTAGATTAAAATTTTCTTTAATGCGTAGACAATTTTGTTTAGTTACTTTCAGATCAAGCACTACCAGGAATAAGCAATTTTAATTTTGCAGATTATGTTTTAAAATTAGTAAAATTTGACTTTTGCAACATGGTTCAGATCCATAAATATTTCCACTGTTTCTATCATTTCATGTTTTTTAAGTGGCTAAGCAGAAGAAAAGAACAGCAATAAGTTACAAAATTTCCTTTAGCTACAGGAAGGGCACAGAAAAATAAACTGATTTAAAAAAATAAAAGTAATGTAACCAAATAACTCTCAAGCAAATATTAAATATTTCTTTATTCAAAATACTTACAAAATTTCCCTTCCTAAATCGAGAATCCAATTTATCAGCAGGAGAAGAACTTAGTACATATTCTACCATGCTCACACCAAGGCCTCCACTTTCTGATCGCGGAGACAGTATTGCATTTACTTCACTGTTTCCATGAAAACCCTGTCCAGATCTTCTCTGTACCATAATAGGCTGGGACATTGAATGGTCTGTTTGGTGAAGAAAACACACAATTATCTACGTGTACTTGTAAATTAAAAGGTAGTTACACAAATTAATATACTGAAGTAAGAAAAATCAGCACATTATTTTGAGTATTACTATAATATTTATAAAAAGCTCTTCATTTGATTAAGACTAACTGGCTGAAGCACATATCTTGAAAATACAGATGGAGGCTGGTCCAAGTGCAGTGGTGTTTACAACTAATTGATCACAGCCAGTTACAGATTTCTTTGTTCTTTCTCCACTCCCACTGCTTCACTTGGCTAGCCTTAAAAAAATAAAAAAATAAGGCCGGGCGCGGTGGCTCACACCTGTAATCCTAGCACTTTGGGAGGCTGAGGTGGGTGGATCACCTGAAGTCAGGAGTTCAAGACCAGCCTGGCCATCATGGTGAAACCCCATCTTTGTAAAAAAATAAAAATAATTAAATAAAAATAAAAATAAGAAAAATAAAAATAAATAAATAAATAAAATACAGATGGACAGAGCCATTTGGCAATAAACAAAAGCCTATGTTAAAAACAGTACAACCAAAAAAGTCAACGAAGATAGAAACAATACCCGAAGGGATACTACCTGAAGGATCAGTTTCTTATAAACATCATTTAAAAAAATTAACCTTCTTTTGACAATTCATAACATAAACCTCAGGGATAAAACCTAAAAGAAGCCAGACAGCAGGGGCTCATGACTGCTATCCCAGCACTTTGGAAGGGAGGATCACTTAAGCAGAGGAGTTTGAGACTAGCATGGGAAACATGGTGGGTTCCCATCTCTACAAAAAGTTTAAAAATTAGCCAAGCAAGGCAGCACAGGTCTGTAGTCCCAGCTACTCAGGAGCTAAGAGCTGAGCCCAGGAGGCTGAGGTTGCAGTGAGCCATGTTCACACCCCTGCACTCTGCTCTGGGTGACAGAGTGAGAACCAGTCTCAAAAAAAAAAAAAAAAAAAAAAAAAAAAAAAAAAAAAAAAAAAAAAAAAAAAAAGCCAGGTATGGTGACTCACTCCTATAATCCCAGGACATTGGGAGACTGAGGCAGGTGGACTGCTTGAGCTCAGAAGCTCAAGACCAGCCTAGGCAACAAGGCGAAACCCTGTCTCTACCAAAAATATAAAAATTAGCCAGATGTGGTGACAGGCACTTACAGTCCCAGCTGCTAACGAGGCTGAGGTGGAAAGATCACCTGAGCTTGTGAGGTTGAGGCTTTGGTGAGCTGTGATTGTGCCACTGCACTCCAGCCTGAGTGACAAGAGGCCCTGCTACCCCCACAAGAAAAATAAATAAAAACGATAGGCTGGTAGTAGTGGCTCATGCCTGTAATCCCAGCACTTTGAGAGGCTGAGGTGAGAGGATCATCTGGGGTCAGGAGTTTGAGACCAGCCTGGCCAATGTGGTAAAACCATATCTCTACTAAAAATACAAAAAAACTGGCTGGGCATGGTGGCATGCGCCTGTAATCCCAGCTACCCAGGAGCCTGGGGCAGGAGGACTGCTTGAACCCAGAAGGAGGAGGTTGCAGTGAGCCAAGAGCATGCCACTGCACTCCAGTCTGGGCGACAGAGCAGGACTCTGTCTCAAAAAATAAAATAATAAATAAAAATAATAAAATAAACTTTAAATTTGGAAGAAACACTTCACAAGTTCACAGTTACACACTGGACAGATCAGAACTCATAACGATAATGCTATAATCATAAGTGAGTAAGTCTGGAAAAATCAGTAATACCAGAGAATTTTCTATTATTGGTTTTAAAAAAAAACCTAAATATCTTCTAGCTTAAAAGTTTTCCACTTATTTTAAAACAAAATTATTCATTTGATATGTTTTTTCTCCATATTTTTGGAATGAAAAGTAAAGGTAGTATTTAAGATCTGAGAGCTAATGGAACACAAATACAGTACTACATTTGAGTCAACATTAAAATAGTTTTTGCTGGAAACTTTTTTGAAGGAACCCATAAGGTATGTCTGGCTTGTTTGTGAAAGATACAACACTCAGTATTTAAACTATTGAGGCTCAAATTTCATACTGCTAGCCAGTCATCATTTTATTAACTGTAATAATTTTGAAACGATTGCCATGTTTGTTAAATCAAAACATCCTCTTTTCAGTACCTGCATCCCTAAGAGATTAGCCATTATATCCTTTCTTTCAATCATTTACCCATTCATTACACAGTTGAAATATTGATTCATTCTCCTGTATGCTAGGCAATGAGGTATATATGAAGAATCCGAGAACAAAACAGTCTGTCCTCGAGAGTATAGGTTTAATAAAAGGCAATTAGAATAGAATAAAGGAGCTTCAACAAAAATATAATCCATGATACTATGGGATCCGAAAGATGGGCATTCAAATCCAACAGAGCTTAAAGAAAAAAGCAAAATTAAGAAAGATGAACATCAATCCTTCCAAGTCTTAGAATCAATACCACCAAAGGAAGTGTGTTTCTTGTTTATTTTTTTTTTTGGTGGGAAGGGGCAGGGTTTCACTATAGTGCCCAGCTGGTCTCAAACAGTTGCCAGACTTGACCTCCGAAAGTGCTGTGATCACGGATGGAAGTGATATTCCAGTTGATTATGAGGGGTTAAAAAAAGGTAACCAATGGGGAGGTGGGGGTGATGGGACATTTCAGCTACAGAAACCTGCATGTTCAAATGCCAAGAAGTGCTAGAGAACATAAACCTGATATTCACAAGTAATGTGGTTCTGCTGAGAGGGAGTTTGGTAAGTCTCCTGCAGTCATGGAAAGAGACTCTATGAGAATAACAATTCCTTTAAAACAAGAAGGTGTTATGCATATTTGAACGTGTTTGGCATTCAATAAGTGTTAGGAAAACAAAATTCCATTCATTTCTAATTTTCTCATGTTTTCTATTAAAAGACAAACACTCATCTTCAAAATTTTATCAGTTGGGAGAGAAGTGGTACAAAAAATTGACTGTGATCATAAATCTCACATTTTCCCTAACATCCATCTTGAAACAATCTCTTTTTGCCATGCTGTGCTCAAGATGCTTTGCTTTTCAACACCTTAAAAAAACTTAGGTTGGCTGGGCACAGTGGCTCATGCCTTTCTTTAATCCTAGCACTTTGGAAGCCTGAGGCAGGTGAATTGTTTGAGCTCAGGAGTTCGAGACCAGCCTGGGCAACATGGTGAAACCTCATCTCTATCAAAAGTACAAAAATTCGACAGTCTTATAACTTGGTCTCAACAAAAAAAAAAAGATAAACAAAAATTTAAAAAACATCTTTGGTTCTGATTCTAGTAAAAAAAGTAATTGTGCATTCAACTTTAAATAATGTCCATCAACCTATCAAACACACATGCTCTCAGCAAGAAATATGCCATTTGTAGGAAAGATGTATCCCAGTCAAAATTACTAAATATTTAAAATTATGAGTCTAACCTAATATAGGTTAATTCTAATTCAGAGAAATAAAAATTCCTTGAGGACAACAAGAGTCATATTTACCTCTGTATTCTCCAAACCTGGCATGTTATGTATCACATATTAGTTGAACTCCAAGAAAATTTACGATGTTTTAAGAAAATTTTTTTCTAAATTACTTGTTGCCAACATTTTCCAGAATTTCCTTTTGGATTTTAGCTTTTTAGTAATTATTTTAACAATAATGAAATTAAACACTATATAGAAGTTTTAAATCTTCAAATATATTTTAGTGACTTAGAGAATAAGAAAATATCTTGTGATTTACACTGAAAAAATAGTAACTGGGTAATTACCATCCAGAAATTTGTCTTCATTATTACTTTGGTCATTCTGCAGAGCTTAAGCAAACTGTATTAACTTAATAAAAAAAGAAAATCTTTGTAAAATACATCATCTATCTATACACCTCTCAGATTTTACTAATAATCAGTAAAATTAGATATGCTAACTACTATAATACACAGATAGGCTAAACAAGGTGGCTCAAGTCTGAGGAAGAAGGATCACATGAGGGCAGAAGTTCTAGACCAGCCTGGGCAACACAGTAAGATCCCATCTCTACAAAAAAATTTTTTTAAATTAGCCAGATGTGGCCAGGCATGGTGGCTCACAGCCTAATCCCAGCACTTTGGGAGGCTGAGGTGGGCAGATCACCGGAGGTATGAGTTCGAGGCCATTCTGGACAACATGAAACCCCATCTCTACTAAAAATATGAAAATTAGCAGGGCGTGGTGGCAGGCACCTGTAATCCCAGCAACTCCGGAGGCTGAGGCAGGAGAATCACTTGAACCTGGGAGGTGGGGGTTGCAGTGAGCCAAGACTGGGTTACTGCACCACAGCCTGGGTGACAGAGCAAGACTCTATTTCAGGGGAAAAAAGAAAGAGCCAGATGTGATGGTGTGAGCCTGTAGTCCCAGCTGCTCAGGAGGAAGAGGCCGAAGGATATATTTAGCCCAGAAGTTCAAGACTGTAGTGAGCTAAGATCATGCCACTGCACTCCAGCCTAGACAACAGAGCAACACGCTATTAAAAAAAAAAAAATTAAAAAAAAAAAAAGAATTTATGATCTTTAATTTGCCAGCACTGTCACTCTTGCATGTTATATTCGTTATACACCAGTTAACTTTCCCTTAACAGTTTCTTAGACCTAAGTCTCTCCCCACTACTTATGAAGTCAAAATCAAAAACATTTAAAGATCTGCTCCCTTTCTGGGAGCTACATTTTACCAAGTCTACTTCCTTCCTGGGTGCGGCAAATATCTAATAAAGCTAGGCTGAGCTGCAATTAGATAAATCAGTCTTGATCATCTAGTACAACTTAAGACTAAACATTTCTATGGTTAAATTAATCTATCCTCCATTTTCAATGAAAAATCAGAATTTTATTATTTGTAAACTTTTATTCTAGATTCAGGAGTGGGGTATATATGCAGGTTTGTTACACAGTTTAACTTGTTTCACGGGGGTTTGGTGTACAGATTATTTTGTTACTCAGGTACTAAAAATAATATCTGGTAGGTATTTTTTCTGATCCTTTCCCTCCACCTACCCTCCACCTTCAAGTAGGCCCCCAAGTCTGTTGTTGCCCTCTTTGTGTCCATGTGTTCTTATTATTCAGCTCCCACTTATAAGTGAGAACATGTGGTATTTGGTTTTCTGTTCTCGAGTTAGTTTGCTAAAGCTAATGGACTCTAGCTCCATCCATGTTGCTGCAAAGAACATTATCTCAGTCTTTTTTTCATGGGTACATAGTGTTCCACGGTGCATATGTGCCACATTTTCTTTATCCAGCCTGCCACTGATGGGCATTTAGGTTGACTCCATGATTGTGCTATTATGCAACAGTGCTGCTATGAACATACATACATGTGTTGTCTTACGGTAGCACAATTTATAATCCTTAGGGTATATGTCCAATACTGGGATTGCTGGATAGAATGGTAATTCTGTTTTTACTTCTCTGAGAAATTGACACAATGCTTTTTCCACAATGGCTGAACTAATTTACACTCCTACTAGCAGTGTATAACCTCACCAGCATGTTATTTTTTTTAGTAATAGCCACATAATTTTACAACTAGTTAATTAAAAAAAAAATTTAACAAAATCTTATTGTGACAAATACTTCTAAAATTACATTTCTTAGCTGCCGTTGAGAAAATGTGCACAGATAGGGCTTGGTGTGGTGGCTCACACCCATAATCCCAGCACTTTGGAAGGCCAAGATAGAAGGACTGCATGAGCCCAGTTATTTGAGACCAGCCTGGACAACACAGTCAAACTCTACAAAAAAACGCAAAAATTTAAAGACTGTCTGAAAAAAAGAAGGTGCATTATGACTTATAAATGCTAAATATATTCATAATTCTCACACATATACCAGTAACTTACGAGAAGTTCCCCATGCAGTCTCTCTCCATTCATCATCCCCAAGAAATATGCTTTTTTGTCCATCTTTTGTTGAATCATCAGGTTCCCAAAACTTTTTGGTAGGCAAAAGCTATTTGGAGGAATAATTACAGTTAAATTTTATTCTAAGTACAAAAAATTAATATATAAGAAGTCTCAAACATAACACCGATAAGTATACATTAGTTTTCAATGCTAATGAAAATTCAGAATGACCTATTTTCTAAGTTGTTTTGTTAATAGTAAATTAACTCCCACTTACTTTTGTATACTGGTTCTATAATTCTAGACCTTAAAAAAGGAAAAAATCAAAAACTACTTCTGACTTACTTTTCAAACATTTTTATTACAATGTTATTTAGATGTGTGTGTTTGTGTGTGTGACATAGTAAACCATTAACAAAGGCAAAACTTGAGAAAATGCATGGTGTGTAATAGGGTGTGAGATGAAACAGATGTAGGAGAGTCAAAAGTTGATACTGGCAAAGCTAAAGGATGCTGGCAGATCAGATTATGAGAAGCCTTGAAAGCAGATGCTCTACCAAAGCAACAAGGAATATAGAAAAGTTAGCAAAGGTGACACTATGTATTACAAAAAACTCAAGTTGCAAGTTGTAATAAAAACAAATAGAAAGGGCAAGGAGGTCAATTTAGGCAAATTACAGTAAGAGGGCAAGAACTAAAAGAGGGTACTGGCAGAGAGAGCAGAGAAAATAAAATGAATCTGAGAGGCACCTTGGAGTCCAAAGGATCTGAATACAAATGGTGGGCAGAGTGAGTAGAAAGAATAAAACTTAAACAGGTAGAAAGGTAAATGGTAGGGCCTGGCCCAGTGGCTCACGACTGTAATCCCAGTACTTTGGGAGGCCGAGATGGGTGGATCATGAGGTCAAGAGATAGAGACCATTCTAGCCAACATGGTGAAACCCTGTCTCTACTAAAAATACAAAAGTTAGCTGGGCGTGGTGGGCTGTGCCTGTAGTCCCAGCTACTTGGGAAGCTGAGGCAGGAGAATCACTCTAACCTGGGAGGCAGAGGTTGCAGTGAGCCAAGAGTATGCCATTGCACTCCAGCCTCGAGAGACTCCAACTCAAAAAAAAAAAAAGGTAAATAATAGTGCTATTGACCAAAATAGGAAAATGTCAGGATAAGTAGCTTTGAAGGGAAGGGAAAAAATTCAATTTCATCATGTTCCTGAATTACAGATCTTTTGCTAAACTAAATATTTTAATTAAAAAACAAAACAAAACACTATTTTTTAAAATAGTTTTTAAATGCTAGGATGGCCCTGGGCAGAAAATGATCTGTATTTATAAACAGCAGACATGTTAAACAATAATCTGCTCTAACAAAGATCCCAGTAAGTAAACTTTAATCTCTCTCCCTATTTAAAAAATCTTACCATAAAAGATTCATGTAAATATTCAACCAAAATATAAATCTAATATTAATACTAAAGCATACTTGATATATTTAAATAATTGAACATTCATAGTTAAAACCCAAGTTAATCCCTTAAAAATACTGTATAAATAAGCCATTCCAAGCAGATGAAAACAACTCCTCAAAGAATAAAGCAATGCTTTTATCCCATACTTCATGAAGAAAAGGTCTCATTATCAAAAGAATAACAAGTAATCTAAAATAAAGTTGTAACGACTAATAAAAGATTTATCACAGACAAAGAAGTGGCTAAAACAGACTAATCTTATGAGGTAGTAAAAGTAATAGCACCCCTTTGAGACTATTCCAAAGTCTTTTGGGATTAAAGTTCTGGGAGTACCTTCATAGATTACTGCTTTAAAACACAAATTACGTATCTGGGCGGGGCAGGGAGGAAGTCTGTAAACCACTCACCAAGTGTGTCTACTTTGACCAAGCACTATACTACGAATATCTCCATTTTCACACATTTAGAAGTTTTCATGCACAGAAAAATTAAATAGTTGAAATTTAACATTCTACCAAAGGCCTTCACTGATATTCTAAAAACTATTTGCTCTGACATTTTAGATACTGACTCAAATACTTTTAGGAGACCTACAAGCCAGTGACTAAGAATAGGTTAAAAGGAACCAAATGTAGGACAAGGCAACAATTCAGGATAGAACAGTTAAAGAGGGGGAAAAAAGGTTAAACAATGTATTGATTAGAACAGTAATAAAAATAAAAGATTTGCCCCTGGAGAGTCTTTTACTGTAGTAGAAACAGCAACCATACATTACAGAAAACAAAATTAAGAAACTGTTAAGATCTGTAAAATACATTATCCAATACCACTTCATGTTAGTTCCTTACTTCACAAACTCTAAAGGAAGGTCAGGCAACTCGGTGTTTCTTATCAATCTGTTCTTCTATCCTAACTCCAGTATGTTCGAGTGAATATACAGTGTCTTTTCCTTCAAAAGTATTATGGCTTGCCCTCTCCATTTCCAAAGAAATCAATCAGCACTCAGGCACACTGCATCAAAATAAAGAAAGAAAACTCCCACTCTGGCATTTACTTCTATACTTGAGATTTTTAAAACTGTTACGTAAAATCCCTAAACCAAATAAACATAATCCAAAGGCTTAAAAGGATTTAAAAGCTAAATTATGTTTTAAATTAAGGTATTTATATAACTTATAATCCAAACTGAAATACTTTTGTGAAAAGAGATGCTATTAATAATTACGCCATGACAAGATACAGATTCTGAACTGTCCTTGGCATGTAAAGTCAGAATGTAGTCACTCTACTTACAATGGAAGTTCAAAAGAGGTAAGAACAGATCCTCAAAACTAAGTTGTAGCAGGCAGTGGGGACTCACCACTGTGGGAGGTGAAAGGATAGCTTGAGCCCAGGAGCTAGAGACTAGCCTGGCCAACATTGTGAGACCCTGTCTCTTTTTTAAAATAAAATAATTAAAAAAAATAAATAATATAAAATAAATTAGCCGGGTGTGGTGGCGTGCACCTGCAGTCCCAGCTACTTAGGAGGGTGAGATGGGAGGATAGAATGAGCCTGGGAGGTCAAGGCTGCAGTGAGCTATAATTAGCTGAGGGAGGCAGACTGCTTGAGCTCAGAAGTTTGAGACCAGCCTGGGTAACATGGCAAAAACCCATCTCGACTAAAAAATACAAAAATTAGCCAGGCATGGTGGCATGCACCTGTAGTCCCAGCTACTGGGGAGGCTGATGCAGGAGGATCGCTTGAGGCTAGGGAGCAGAGGTTGTAGTAAGTCCAGATAGCGCCACTGCACTCCAGCTTGGGCCAGAGAGCAAGATTCTGTCTCCAAAAACAAAACAACAACAACAAAGGAAACATCCTAAGTTGCATAGAGAACAAAACAAGGTAACTCCACAGAACACAAAAAATGGTGCTTTTCCAGACTTTAATTTTTTCTGTTAATGAAAGATATTAATACTTTTTATTTTCTCAACTCATACTACTTTCCCAAATCTCCATTCCTAATATCCCTTGGTATCACCAGCAAACACTACTAAATGTTGTCTCTTCCAACAGGAAGCAGTACTGCAAACAGTCAAGACTGCCCTGAGTTCAAACTGCTCTTTAAGCACTTTTATGTGGCTTTGGACTAGTTTTAATTAACCTTTTCTGAGCTTCAGTTTCCTCACCTGTAAACTGCTTAGCATGGCATCTAGTACACAGCAGACACATAAATATTAGGTATCTTTACTACCAACAGTATGAATCCTTTAATGTTATCAAACATGACTTAACCTACTGACCCACAACATGCAACTGATTACTTCAAAGATTATATTATTCACTATACTGATTTTGTCTATAGCTGTTTGACTTCTTTTCTCTTGAGACAGTTTGACTATCCTAGGGGAGGGATGAAGGCCCACTATTTAGGAAGAATGGCTGCCTACTATAGTCACTTTTGTGTTAAAAAAAAAAAACTGACCAAGGTTACATATGCAGCTGGTAAATGTTAACAACGGGATTTGAACACACATTACTTAATTCTAAGGTCCTTCTCTTTCCACTTAACTACCATAAAAGGTAGTTCTTTTCAATCATATTTTAATTCATCATGATTTCTGAAAATTTCCAGTATTATTTTCTAGAGATACGGCCTAGCAAAATAAATAAAAAAAAAATCCTGTATTAGATCACCACTGGGAATAAGGAAAAAATAAAAATGCTTAAAATATTATCATGATAGGTCGGGTGTGATGGCTCACACCTGTAATCCCAGCACTTTTGGAGGCCAAGGAGGGTGGATCACTCGAGGTTAGCAGTTCAAGACCAGCCTGGCCAACATGGTGAAACCCCTGTCTCTACTAAAAATAAAAAATTTTCTGGGAGTGGTGGCACGTAATCCCAGCTACTTGGGAGGCTGAGGCAGGAGAATCACTTGAACCCAGGAGGCGGAGGTTGCAGTGAGCCGAGATCATGCCACTGCACTCCAGCCCGGGCGACAAGAACAAAACTCCGTCTCAAAAAAAAAAAAAAAAAAAATCATGATATTCTTCCTACTACAGTGGGTAAAGTTTAAGATAGAATTGTTAAGATAGAGATTATGTAGACAAACTATAATCAGCTATTGAAACAGTATTTGAAATAGCTGGCTTCCATTCCAGTTATCCCTAAGAGCTTAGATTAAAGCAAGAGCACTTGAGAGATGTGATTCATACAAAAAGTTGTTGCTATTTTTAAAGTCAGTAAGTCATACTCACGGTCATCATACTAGTGAGAGATCTAGGAGAAAACACAAGTCCCCTTACTCCCCTACCTAGTAAGTCTTCCACTTCACCGCACTACATACAATCTCAGTACACAGGCTTTCTTTAATGCTTTCTTTATATAATATGGTGTTGGAAAGACAGGAGAAAGCACTGTTTATCATAGTAAACTATAAAGATATTCTCAAAATAAAACACATTAACTCAGTGATTTAAAGTTACTGAATTTTTTGAACAATTTCAGACAGGACCCTATTTCTTGTTATTTAAAAATTAAACAGAAACCCAGCTATATGTGCCCCAACAACCATGAGAAGTTAATAGATACGAGCCTGTGCAGTGTGCCTGACTTAACACTACACTAATGAAGCAGAGCTCAATCTCCTATGGAGAGTTGCTCTTTTTAAGCCACATGACATATGCAAATCAGTAGGTCTTTTGACAGAAACATGCTATCAGGGTAAAAACAGAGAGGGCAAGTTTATGAATAGATGAATACAAATCTGTTCTTATTTCTGGATGCCTTCTGATGAGGGCTCAGTAAAGACATCATGATCTACGAAACACAGTAAATTTGAAATCAGTTCTACATGTAAATGCAACACTTTCTACATTAGAGATTTACAACACTTAAGACATAGTAAGCAAAAACTATTTTTAAAGAAAGTCAAGATGAGGGCAATCTATTTAAAAAGAGTTTTGCATTAAAAAAAAAAAAAAAAAAAAAAAAAGCATTTTTAGAAAATCTAAGAGCCAGAAACTGAAGGCTGCTTTTAATTTATTCTAATGAATGAATTCTGGGATATAACAAAAACAAAAAAACCTCACCTGTCAGGAAAGGAGGAGAAGACTGGTGAGAGAGAGACAGGCAAAGAAGGAAATCCCAGAAGGTTCCCTGCTGCCTGTGAGATGAGGAAAGATAGAAAGGCTTGTGGGAGAGAGAACCCAGAGACAGAAATCTCAGTAGGTTTCTTAGCTATCTCTTTGAGGTGACAGTATTAGTGTTTAAACTGTTAAGAAATAAAACCAATGAAAACATCTTATTTTAAAATATATTTTTACTAGATAAAGGTCACAGATACACTGACGTGCTGCTATCCACCAGGTAGCAGGCAGTCTAAACCCTCGTCACTTTTACTCTGCATATCTGACATGTCCAAAAAGAAAGTCTGGATTTAAGCTTTTTCTATTAACATACCATTCAACCCAGCTGCTCTTTTCCAAAACCCCCAAATACCCTTCCTCCATCCCCCAAATAACTAAACTCTTTCAACCAGTTTCTGATTATGACTTTCGATGTGCAAAGATACCTTTAGAATTATTAAATATTATTTAGAAAGGGTGAAAAAAACACCAATTTGAAAACATATATACAATATACATCTAAGAAGTGATACAGGGAGTCTAAAATTAATGTAGGGGTATGACTTTACTTGTTCTTAAAGAATTATCAGCAAGTTCAAATTTGTCACAGACAAGAAGGTTGAAGCACTGTTCAACACTGCTTTTAAGATATATTATTCTGCTTCCTAAAGACCAAAGAAAACTTGTGGACAGGAAAGAACGCCCTTTTCATCTGCCTCTTATTTGCCAATAGCATAAATAATGCCTAACCAGATATTGCACTGCAGTGAAGCTATAGATTTTGTTTAACAACAAAAAAAATTCCATTTCTTTCATTTTTCTTAGGGCCAAGAATTTTACCTTATGCACTGGACTAACAAGTTTATTTTGGCAATACTTAAGCTTAAGCACCTTAACTCACCCTTAAATCAGTCCTCTGAAAATGACAAACTCTTTGGAAAACGCTGTTCTGAAGAAGGGGAGGGTTAGCTAGCTGCAAGGTGCCCTCTTGTGGCCCAAAGGAGAGACTTGGACTCTTTTCTGCATCTGAAGAGCACAGCATTGGATGGAGTGAGTCTCATGAAGGTCTCTATTCTACCAAAGTAAAATAATCTCCAGGAGCAAGCAGTTAATTACACATCTTAGGTCTGTTCACTGTTATCTTCTATTAACAAACTCTATGTTAGTAGTACACAACATAACAAAAATAGATGTCACCACAAGAGTTTCCATAATCAGTTCTCTAAGTATTCATTAGCTATATGAAAACCTAAGTATTTGATGCCTTAAAATACGTAATGATGAGGTTTACTTTGGTATCCCAAAGAAAATCATAGATTAACAAGAATGATAAAACCCATTAAGAAATGTAAAGTATCTACTATGCTAAGCATTCAAAGCTAATAATTTACAGGGGAGACAAGTATAAAACAAACTGTAACCAGCAATACAATAAAAGTCTGTATAAAGAACTAGAAGTCAGATGAGGTGCTTGATTCTAAGGCAGACAGCGGCTAGACAATAGATACATCTTGGTAAAGTCTTTAGAAGATTAGAAGTTTGTTAAGTAAACAGTTTTGGGTGAACAAGAGATTTCTGGAAGGGCGAATAGCAAACAAGTATGGCTACAGCAAACACAGCATACATATATAAAACAGCAGAATAAGGCTAAAGTGTTTGTTTTTTTTTTGATCAAAGCTAATTATAGTTCATTACCAAAATATAAGAAATTATCTCACCAAGTCAATCAAATCACCTAGACACAAATAATCACATTAAAAATTACTGCTAAAGGTTTTTTTTAAGTAAAAAAATCACAACAGAATTGTACAATCTGAAATTGAACCCCTCCATAAAGTTTGAAAGATATGACCACTATTTCCAGGAAGGTTAATGGTTAAAAAAATAAGTTCCAATGGCTCAAAATAAAATGAGATATAAATCTTAGTATTTGTAAACATTTACCTCTCCCATTCCCCGAGATTCTAATGCAAGAGCTTGAAAATCATGATTCATTTCATCCACAGATCAAACCTGTTGAATAACAAAAACAAAAATCAGTACAAAGAAATGTTTAAACAGACTTTTTCAACTATTTTTATTAATATTATATTGCTAGTAGGCTAATATTAGCATGGTCAGAGATAGGGAAGCACTGATTTCTCTATGAAGGCAAGTTTTCCCACAGAGTTCATGATAGCAATCTACCTTAAAACCTGTGGAAAAACATGAGGTCAAGGGTTCTTGAATTATTCTGTGTGCCAACGACTATGTGAAGGTAACGAAAAACTAAGGCCCAGAAAATGGAGAACAGTCTACACTTTAGTTCTGACTAGCACCGAGTAAGGTTTTTTTTTTTTTTAACAGCATTTCTGCCCAAGGGAAGGCCTGAACGTGGAACAGGGTCCTTAAATTCCTTTAAGAACCGAGCCTTAATGGCCTTAAGAACCAACAGACAGAGTCTGGAGCAACCAGAGCGGCTGGAAGTAAGAAGGGGAATCCCAGAAAGGACACATCATGTCCCGTGTATGAATTACACTGGGATCTTTAGATGACCCCTGAACTGCACATATGTGAGACAGACACCAAGGAGCTCAATTAAGGCTAAAAGAATTGAGCAGAAATCTCTGCTGCTGACTACCACAAAAGTCACAGAAATTTGGAGGCTGAGTCCCAACAAAACCCAACATTTGGCTAGGTGCAGTGGCTCACACCTATGATCCCAGCACTTTAGGAGGCCGAGGTGGGTGATCACTTGAGGTCAGGAGTTTGACACCAGCCTGGCCAATATGGTGAAACCCTGGATCTACTAAATACACAAAAATTAGCTAAGCGTGGTGGCAGGTGCCTGTAAAACCAGCTACTCAGGAGGCTGAAGCAGAAGAATGGCTTGAACCCGGAAGGTGGACGTTGCAGAGTCCTGGCTACTCAGGAAGCAGGAGAATCGCTTGAACCTGGGAAGTGGAGGTTACAGTGAGCCGAAATTGCACCATTGCACTCCAGCCTGGGTGTCACAGACAGACTCCGTCTCAAACAAACAAACAAAAACCCAACACTCTCCAAAGAAACAGAAACATAACAGAATCTAGAGCTTCTTCAATACATCAATCATGAAGTTTGAAATATAATCTGTAATAACTAGACAAATGAGAAAAAAAAATGTGACCTAAAGGGAAAAGTCAATTAATAAAGAACCACTCCAAGATGACCCAGGTTAGAATTTGCAGACAGGAATCCTAAAGCAACTACCGCAACTGTGTTCAAAGATATAAAGAAAAGTATGTTCCTAAGGAATGAACAAATATAAAATTTCAGCAAAGAAAGAAAAACTACAAAATTAGCCAATTCTAAAACTGAAAAAAATCTTTTAAAATTTCACTGAATGCACTTAGCAGATTGTAAAACAACAAAAGGGTCAGTGAACCTGAAAACATATCAACAAGATTTCTGATCTGAAGAACAAATAAGAAAAAAGTGGAAAAAAGTGAACAGAGCTTCAGTGACCTATAGAACGTCAAAGCCAAATAAAACAGAGATGACTTTCTAAATTGAAAATGTTGTATTTAGGAAGCAAGAATCTAATTTTGGTGTGGTGGCTCACACCTATAATCCCAGCACTTTGGGAGGCCAAGGTGGGTGGATTACCTGGGCTCAGGAGTTAAGAGGCCAGCCTGAGCAACATGGTGAGATTCTGCTTTTAGAAGAAATTTAAAAATCAGCTGGGCATGGTCGTGCATGCATGTGGTCCCGGCTACTCGGGAGGTTGAAGTGGGAATACTGCTTGAGCCCAAGTGATCAAGGCTACAGTAGTAAGCCATGATTGTGCCACTATACTCCAGCCTGGGCAGCAGAGCAAGGCCCTGTCTCAAAAAAAAAAAAAAAAAAAGACCTAATGTTCTCCATATGGTCCTATTTGGTCATAGAATGACCAACATGGTAAAACAATGTCTCTACAAAAAATACAAAAGTTAGCCTGTCATGGTGGTGCATGCCTATAGTCACAGCTACTTGCGAGGATGAGGTGGGAGAATTGCTTAAGCCCAGGAAGTCAAGGCTGCAATGAGCCATGAGTGTGCCACTGTACCCCAGCCTGGGTAACAGAATAGAAAGGGAGAGGGGGAGGGAAAAAAGGAGAGGAGAGGAGGGGGAAGGGGAGGGGGGAGAAAAAATGAAAAGAAAAAAAGAAAAGAAAAGAAAGAAAGAGAGGGGGGAGGGAGGAAAGGGAAAGGGAAGGAAGAGAGAAAGAGAAAGAAGAGGGAAGGAAAGAAAATAATGTAATTTGGAGCACATATATACTGACTGGATGGTCTTGGGCATGTCTGGAGAACAAACAGAAGGCTGAAAGTTATTAGAGAAATGTTATAGACTGTTTTGACAGACTGGTACTAGAAAAGCTTTTGAGAACTGGCAAGCTCTGACTGGTGAGTGATTATGGTAGATGAAGCCGGTCTCAGAGTCATGGCAAGTTGTTTCAGCTGCTACTAGGTAAAACTGGTGTTAGGGTTACAGAGGGCCATTTCTACAGCTGAACTTGCTGAAAATTTAATTTTTGGATCAGATATTAAGTGCTCAAGTGCCTTTTTCCTCTGGACCCTAGATTTTGATTTAGTTGGGTGTTACAAGAATGACCTAACATGTACAACTTTCATAGGAACAATACCAAAAGGTGTAACTTACATATAATTGGAGTTCGAGGAATGACCGGGGTGGTAAAAATATTGAAGAAACAATGGCCAGAAATCTCCCCAAATTTGGTGAGAGTCAAATTTACAGATTTAAGAAGCTCCATGAACCCCAGAAGAGAGACAAATAAGGAAAAAAAAAAAAAAAAAAAAAAGGCTGGGCATGGTGGCTCACGCCTTTAATCCAAGCACTTTGGAGGCCAAGGCAGGCGGATCACCTGAGGTCAGGTGTTCAAGACCAGCCTGAACAACATGATGAAGCCCCATCTTTAAAAAAAAAAAAACGAAAAAGAAAAAGAAAAAAAAAAATCCCACACCTACACTCATTATAAAAACTGAAAATCAAAGATAAAAAAAGTCCTCAAGATCACCAGAAGAAAGTAATATATTACATAAAGAGGAACAATGTGTATATGAATGACTGCTAACTGGAACCAGAAACAACGGGGCCCAGAACATAAAGGACAAGATTTTAAAGTGCTGAAAGGAGTGTCAATCCACACTTTTATACCTGCTAAAAATATCATCTTAGAATAAAGGCTGAAAGACTGTAATATTGGTAAAATGTAATTTTGGCCTTTGTCCATTTCCTGGCAAAAAGCTCCTAAAACCCTGGAATGTCTGGAGTGATGGGTGTTTTCTGTATTACGTATGATAATGAGCTGACTGACTACTGGGGGGTTGGGGGACTGGTTGCCAGAGGAACCATCCTTTTGATTAGAGAGTCTGAACTTTCAGTTCCCCCTTCCACTTCCAGAGAGGAACTGAAGACTTAGTTGATCACCAAGGATTTTAACGCCTACGTAATGAGGTGAGGCTTCTGCAAAATTCCAAAAGGTCTGAGTTCTGGGAGCTTACAGAGAGCTGAACTCTTGGAGGTTCCTGAAGAGCGTACCTCACTCTAATGTATCTCTTCCATCTGGCTATTCTCATGGTATCCTTTGTAATATCCTTTATAATAAATGGGTAAATGTAGTAATGTGTTTCCCTGAGTTCTGTGAACTATTCTAGCAAATTAATTGACCAAAGAAGGTCAGAGGAACACCTGATTTACAGCCAGTCTGTCAGAAGCCTAGGTGACAACCTACGACTTCCGACTAGTGTCTGAAGTAGGAGGGACAGTCTTATAAACCTAAGCCCTCAATCTGTGGGAGCAGATGCTCTCTCTAGGGAGATAGAGGACAGAAATGAGTTAGAGGACACCCAGCTGGTGTCCACTGGAGAATTTGCTGCAGAACTGACTGCTTGATAAGCACATCAAGCAATACATGTGAGGTTACAGAAGTGTCCTGTGTACAGTAGGAGAAATTGTGTTTTTAACCCTATAGCCTTACATTTGGTGTCAGAAGTGGGATTTGCTAACACAGCCCTGGCTCACAGAAACATGGTTTGGTTCAGACAACTTGGGGAGAGAAAAAAAATGAAGAAACATGTGGTTTGGGAATAGAAAGAACAAAAGGATGAGAAACTTTTTTGATTCCTAGGTGGCCATGTGATCACTCACAGTACGGAACAGGAACTGTACTGCTCCTTACAAAAGGTAAAAGTTACCAATGGAACTTAAAGATGGACTTAACTGGATGTGTAAGAAAATGCAGACTAATTCTGAGGAGAAATATTCAATCACTTGGTTACTGTTATCCACAATAGATAAGTGCGAGGTCAGACCTTAATACAAGGCCAACCTCAGATTTCAGTGACTGGGCTTTGGCCACCAGCCTTAAGGCTGTCCTCCCAAGAGAAAAATTATGCAGAGACAACATAAAGGACCTCTAATCTAAGGGCCATGGTTACCAAGAAGGTAGTCAATGTGGGAAAACGGTAAAGCCAAGAAACTGTTAAAAATCAGTATCTAAAGCATGAAAAAGAAAAAACCAGTATCAGTAGTAGACATGAATTTTTCTCAAGAGTCAAAGTAAGCACTAGAGCTTTTACCTTTTTGCTTACTTTCAGGTTTTTATCAGTAGTCCATATAGATGAGGTCACATAAGTTAAAGAACCTCTGGATAATTTTGAGAGGTCTCTTAGCTCTTTGGATCCATTCTCACTGTTGGGATAAATCATACCCCTAGTGTAGGTGTCAACATTTTAGGCTTTGCAGACCATATGATCTCTGTGGCAGCTACTCAACTATGCCTCTGTAGCAGGAAGGCACCTATAGACAATACCAAAATGAATGAGCACAGATATTTCCCAATAAAACTTGATAAACTGTAAAATTTGAGTTTCATGTAGTTTTCGTGTGTCGAAAATTATTCTTCTAAAATTTTTTCCCAACAATTAAAAAATACAAAAACCATTCCCACAGAGGGGCCATACAAAAACAGGTGATGGGTCAGATTTGGCCTGCAGGCCACAGTTTACTGACCTCTTCTCTATTTCACTTTCTCTCGACTGCTCCCCAAAACGCAAATACATGAAATCCACTTCCAAATATGAGCATCCCGGAAGTTAAGCATCAGGAATTTGCTTTCAACTTTTTCACTTTTACTACTTGACGTGTTTTTTTCAACGAATGGGGGTTTCAGATTATATCTAAATGGAATTAATTTTATTATCTTTCAATGATCAGGGTGTTACAGTAAAAAGACTTAAAAAAAAAAAAACCCACCCCCACCAGCATGAGTTAAGCTCAGCTTTTCAGTTTAGGGTGTTACTGTTTATTTCAATTATGAGGAAGAGAATGAAGGAGAAATTGGGCAAGACAATGGAAGAGAAATAACTTTTCCAACTCTTATACAATAATCACCATATAGACTATAATAAAGTTGAAGGGATCAGGAAACGGTTGCCCATATGTCACTAAGTGAGACTCTTAATTTCTACAATATGTCAATCTGTTATCTCTTAAATAGCTACAAATGCTGGTGTTATCTGATGGCAGAAAAGTTGGAACTTGGACATAAATTTAGTGACTTTATCCTGAATGATTAAAACTTAGGGAGAAAAGATCTTTTCTAACAAGCAAAAGAACCTACTAGCAACTGGTTATATACTATTTTACTGTTTATTTGAAAAAAAAAAAAGATGTATTCAGAGATATGGCACAATGTACTGCTTGGGTTATAAATTCCGTCTTCAATTTTTTTTTTGGTCTGCATTATTAAGGCTCAAACCTCCAGTATTATTTCCTCTAATAAATAATCAGAACTTACCACCATAGAAAATATACGATAGAAACTTTTCTTTGGCCAAGACGCAGTATAATCTTATATTTGAATTAAAAAGTCATTTTTGAGGTTATGACTGCTTTCTAGCAAAAGAAAAGAAATGACAGTGTTCTTATTTTGCTCATTCTAAACTTTAACAATATTAGCTTATTTTTCTATGGGCAGATTATTACCAATGATGTGAAGAAAAATAAGTGAAGCACTCAGTAACAACTTGATTTAGCTCCGTGATAGTTTTCCCATTTATTAGTTCATAATTCAAAAAGTCAGCAACTGAGCACAAGTGGCTCACAACTATAATCCCAACATATTGTTAGTCTGTGGTGGGAAGATCACTTGAGGCCAGGAATTCAAGACCATCCTTGGCAACATAGAGAGACTTATCTCTACAAAAAATTTTAAAAATTATCCGGGCATTATGGTGCACGCCTGTGGTCTCAGCTATTCTGGTGAGCTGCGAGGATCGCTTGAGCCTGGGAGGTTGAGGCTGCAGTGAGCCATGGTCAGAGTAAGACCGTCTCAAAAAAGAAAAAACAAAAACAAAACAAAAAATTGACAAATATCTTGCATAAAGAACTAAGAAAATGCATTTATATCGAATATTTACATCATTAAACGTATTTGTTTTGGCTGGGCATGATGGCTCATGCCTGTAATCTCAGCCCTTTGGGAACCTGATATAGGAAGATGGCTTGAGCCCAGGCGTTCAAGACCAGCCCTGGCAACATAGTGAGACCCTGAGATATGGTTTGGATCTGTGTCCCCACCCAAATCTCATGTCAAAATGTAAACCCCAGTGTTGGGGGTGGGGCCTGATGGAAGCTGACTGGATCATTGGGGCAGAGTTCTGATGAATGGACTATTGCCATCCCTTCAGTGCTATTCTTGTGATAGTTTTTCTAAGATCTGGTTGCATGACAGATGCATGTCACCACGCTCGGCTAATTTTTGTATTTGTATAGACAGGGGTCTCCCTATGTTGCCTAGGCTGGTCTCAAACTCCTGGTCTCAAGCAATCCTCCTGCCTCAGCCCCTCAAAGTGTTAGGATTACAATCGAGAGCCACCGCACACAGCTGGGTTGATTTTAATCAACATAATCACTGAACATTAGTGGTATCTATGGCAAACAAACAAGTGCTGAATTCCTAAGGAATACTTTCTTCTGCTCAGCAAATTTAATCCTTTATTGCAAATCTGCCAACAAAATATTTTTGTTTACCAATGCCTTTTCTCATTCACATGACAAAAGTAAATCTACATCCAGGTTTAGCTATTTATAGGAAACCATCAGCCTTCAAAGATTTAACAAAGTTTCTACTATTCAAACCCACTCTCAGTCATTTCTTATTTTTCTGAGGGCATAAACTGAATTACAGTTTTTAGTGACGATGAACAAGTCACTTAGCTAGTGGGTCAATCAAGATCTACATGAACAGTTTTAGTCCATATACTTTCATGGGGGAGTTATCTATGCTTGTTTTACTAGCAAGGCAGAAAACTCTGTAACAAAGAACAGTATTATTCACTCAATTACAATAAGGAAAAGTCAAGTTTTATGTTTTGAATGAAATTTCGCATAAAAGTTAGTGTTATCAATATACAGACTTACACAAACCAGAAAGCTCCTTCAAAGACCTTATTAGCTCAAAGTTCAAATCTTTTAATTTTTTATTCCAGCTCCATCATTTAGACAAATCTACATATGTGCAAAATATAAGAGTTCTGTTCCATTAAAATTCTCTAAAAGGTGAATCACCATATATTTGAGCCCTTACAAAAGTCTCTCATATTACAATGCATCCTCTCAACTGACTTATTTGGAGAATCAAAACACTACTTAAGAAAAATTGTCCGATCTTGAAAAATATATTACTTATAGAAGATCTACACACGAAACAGCCTCAATCTATGCTGGGTTTTGATGTATTAGGTATTGCCAGAGAGAAGCAAGGTCAAATAATTTAGATGTAAATGAAGATGACAAGCTTTAGAAAACTGTTTAGATAACATAAAAAGTAGTTTTCTTTTTTTTTTTTTTTTCTTTTTTTTTTTGAGACAGGGTCTCACTATTGCTCATGCTGGAGTGCAGTGGCATTGATCATGGCTCACTACAGTCCTGACCTCCTGGGCACAAGTGATCCTTCTACCTCAGTATCCTAAGAAGCTGGGGTTACAAGCACACACCAGTATGCCCAACTAATTTTTGTATTTTTTTGTAGAGATGGGGTTTGCCATGTTGCCTAAGCTGGTCTCAAACTCCTGAACTCAAGTGATCTATGCCTTGCCTAGGCCTTCCAAAATGCTAGGATTACAGGTATGAGCAAATGCACCTGGTCTAAAAAGTGGTTCTAAAGTCAAAGATATATCACAAAATGAGCAATATTTCTTTCCCCCCCCTTTTTTTTTTTTTTAAAAAAAAGACAGGGTCTTGCTCTGTTGCCCAAACTGCAGCCTTGACCTCCCAGGCTCAAGCAATCTTCCCATCTCAGTCTTCTGAGTAACTGGGACCCCAGGTGCCACCAGGCCTGGCTAATTTTCTTCTTTTTAATTTTTTTTTTTTTTTTTTTTTTTTGGTATAAACGGGGTCTCACTATGTTGCCCAGGCTGATCTTGAACTCTTGGGCTCAAGTAATCCTCCCACACTGGCCTAACCAAAGTGCTGGGATTACAGGCATGAGTCACCACACCTGGCTAGTATTTCTAAATTAGCATTATTTTCTGTGATTTAAAATGTGACATCATCCTAATAGTGGAGTAAGACATTATATGACTCATGATGTAATGTAGTATGAAACACTACCACCACATATGAAGAACTACCTTAAAAAAAGACTAAGCTTCAATCTAATATTATAATACAACTACTGATCTAAATACTGATTGACTGGAAATGTGAAACAAAGAACAAATTCAACAGTTACATAAAAAAGTAACTGCCAAATCCAGAATACGAAAAAAGAAAAAAATAAATCACTTGATTTCACTAACATATTTATAACATAAAATTTTGAAAGTCAGAGGGGGGAAGCAGATAACATAGACTGTGGTACAGGCAGACCTAAATGTCAAAAAAAAAAAAATTGTGTAAGCCTTGTTTGAATCCTGCTTCTCACAAACCAACTATAAAGACTTCTTTGAGAAAAACCAGGGAAACTCAAATATAGAATGAGTATTAGGTAATAGTAAGGAAATTATGTTAGTTATGATACTAGCAAGAGGATTGGGTTTGTTTTTTGTAAGTCCTCATCTGTAAGAGAATTTATGCTTGAAATGGCATATTGTTTGGGATTTACTTCAAAATACTCCTCCAAAAAGTAAAATATAGATATAGATAAGATTTCACACAATGTGGAATACGGATAAAGTTCACAATACTTATTATTCTATGTGTTTGAAAACTTCACAATAAAGTTTAGTAAATGAAAAGGCTAGGTGGTTAGAAAAAAATAAAGTTTAATAAAATACATACAGCAGTCTGACAAAAATCCATATGAAGCAAGTGGTATTTAAGCTGGGCCTTGAAGATTAGTTACACAATTTGGACAAAGATTTTTTTAATAACATGTATAAACTGCAGTTTTATGAAGGGGGTTACTAGCTGGGCGCAGTGGCTCACGCCTGTAATCCCAGCACTTTGGGAGGCCAAGGCAGGTGGATCACGAGGTCAAGAGATGGAGATCATCCTGGTCAACATGGTGAAACCCCGCATCTACTAAAAGTACAAAAATGAGCCAGGTGTGGTGGCGTACGCCTATAGTCCCAGCTACCTGGGAGGCTGAGGAGTTTGAGAACAGTCTGGCCAACATGATGAAACCCCACCTCTACTAAAAATACAAAAATGAGCCAGGTGTGGTGGCGTGTGCCTATAGTCCCAGCTACTTGGGAGGCTGAGGCAGGAGAATTGCTTGAACCCAGGAGGCAGAGGTTGTGCTAAGTCGAGATTGCGCCATTGCACTCCAGCCTGGGTAACAAGAACGAAACTACGTCTCAAAAAAAAAAAAAAAAAAGAATAAGGGGGTTACTCTCCTTGAGGGTAATTCACTTAGGGTCCAAGCCTTCACATGAGCTTAATTTGGCTAATTGCCTCCTCAACCAAACTTTTGACTAGTGTATGAAAAATTTTCCTAAAAACTGATTTCCAAGTAAGTTCAAATTTTGAAGACTAATTTTTAATCAGATAACCTTACCCTAAAGAGAATAACAAATTTTATTGAGTACCCATTTTATGCCATAGATTGTACCAGGCACATTATATATAATTCTCACTACAATCTAGCAAAGTAGATACTGTATCCTTACTTTGCAAATAGGGAAATAAACTACTAAAATGGTAGAGAATGTAACAGTATCAAAACTCCAAAAGTCCCATGCTCTTTACCATACCAGCCAAGCATAAGCTATCACTCAAGGAGGTAATGTTAATTTACACCACTCTCTAAAAGAACTCTTTCCCTTGGCAGGAGGTGGTGGCTCATGCCTGTAATCCCAGCACTTTAGGAGGCTGAAGCAGGTGAATCACTTGAGGTGAGGAGTTTGAGAACAGCCTGGCCAACATGATGAAACCCCACCTCTACTAAAAATACAAAAATGAGCCAGGTGTGGTGGCGTGTGCCTGTAACCCCAGCTACTTGGGAGGCTGGGGCAAGAGAATCATTGCTTGAATCTGGGAGGTGGGAGTTTGCAGTGAGCCGAGATTTCGCCCCTGCACGCCAGCCTGGGCAAGGCTGTCTCCAAAAAAAAAACCCAAGACAAAAAGAACTCCACATACCGTCTAGTAAAATAAAAAAATAAATAAAAACATAAAAAAAAGAACTCTTTCTCTCAATCTTTCTATTGCTTTTACTAACCCAGACGCCTGGACAACTCTTTACCATTTGTTCCTTCATGTGCCAATCCCACAAATCTCTCAAAGTTTGGCTCAAATGCCACTTTCCCTAAAACTGACCCCAAACAATCTTTCTCTTAATTCCCACAGAATTTAATTGGTTTCAGTATTACTAATACATCTTACCCATTAAATTTTAAAACTTCTCTAAATCCTAACTAGGAAAGAAAAAAATCCTATACAATCTCATCAACTGTTCTGGTTATGCTAGTGTTCCATCAAATGTTAACAGTAGGAATACTATGGATATAGTAACAGGGAAGGGAAATGAAACAGTAAGAAAATTCCAGATTATTACATGAAAAGGCAAAGTGAAAACCAATCTGTGCTCCTATCACCCTAGTTAGGTAAAATCAGGATGCAAGCATAAATGGGCCAGGTCACACTTAACCATTAATAGTGATCACACCTAGAAAAAGGATATGCATGATTTTTACATTACATTTTATAGTTCTTAACTCCTAGAATGTTTTCCACACACTACTTATCTTTTAAAATACTGAAAATATATACATGATAAAATCACAGCACATTTATATAGTTCTTATAGTCATGTTAACTTGGAAATCAATGGCTTTATATATGGTAGAACTCAAATATTTAATAAATTAGTTAATAACATGCCACATCTAAGCACTAAAAATAAGTGATCTCTATAGCTTATTTCAAAAAAATATATATGTTTACTACAATGTATGAGCAAGACTAAATTTTTCCTGAAATATACTTATATGCAGGATGTGTATCATGACTTGCAAAGAAATTACAGTTGGGCAAGGTGGTACATGTCTGTGTAATGCCAGCTACTTACGAGACTGGGGTGAGAAGAATCACTTGAAGCCAGGAGTTGGAAAATGATCAGGGTTAACCCATCTCAAAAAAAAAAAAAAAAAAAAAAAAAAAAAAAAAAAGTACAAAAAAAATCTAAACTAAACATCACTTAAAAGAAAAATATTTTCAGTCTTATTTGTAAGCTTCCAATTGTTTTAGAGGCAATATAAAAGAATCTACATGTACACTCACTCAATACCTACTATAGTAAATATCTCTAGCTTTACTTTTACACCACTAGGTTTTAAAAAACCAAAGCCCAGTTTGCAGATCTAACTATTCTCTCACCATGAGTTAAAAGAAAAGCAGGCAGGGCGCAGTGGGTGGCTCATGCCTGTAATCCCAGCACTTTGGGAGGCCAAGACTGGCGGATCACCCGAGGTCAGGAGTTCAAGACCAGCCCAGCTGACATACTGAAACCCTGTGTCTACTAAAAATATAAAAATTAGCCAGGTGTGGGGGCACACACCTGTAATGCCTCTCGGGAGGCTGAAGCAGGAGAATCGCTTGAACCTGGAAGGTGGAGGTTACAGTGAACCGAGATTGCGTCACTGTACTCTAGCCTGGGCAATAAGAACAAAACTCCATCTCAAAAATAATAAATAAGAGAAAAACATAGGATAAATATTTACAAATGCCATTTCATCTAGGTTAGTTCTATCCTACTCTTTTCATAAATTCCTCAGTGTAAAAAAAGTCAACTAAATCATACATTTAATTTAAAATCAATATATTTGACAGTATGCTATGATAAATGTGATTTACATGCTGCTAGCTTGCAAAGTATTTTAGTATTGTCCTTTGTTTTGTGGTGTATTCTTTAACAGGTTAGGGACGGAAGAAGTGAACTGGTTAAAAAAAAAAATCTGTCATTACTCCTATCACCCAAAACTATCATTGATTTGAAATCAGAAAATACCAGTGGAGGTGAAAATATGCCAGTTTCACTCCAACAGCAATGTAAGGAAGGATTAATCACAAAAGAAGGCTAACTCTTTGGTGCCAAAGTTTAACTACCTTGGGTAAAATACACAATAGTAAGATCGGGGATGGATCAGAGTTCTATCTTTCTAAGTACATATATGGTGAGGACCTGATAACCTGTTCCCAGAAAACTAAATGCACTAACAGATATAGTTTGTAACTCTTCATGTACCCCTCAGGGATAGGAGCACCCCAATTTTGAGATCACTGGTTCTCAAACATTTAACACACACCACAGTCCAGGTAGGAGGATTTCATAAACTACAGTTGCTCAGGTCCCACATACCAAAGGCTGGCATAAATTAGTATGGGCAACAAGACAGGCAGACTTTTATTAGTATTTTTTAAGCTCTCCAGGTGATGCTTCCCCTATGTAGATATAGTTGAAACACTGATACATCACCATATGGCTAAGGAATATATTCACAAACACTCTAGAGGTTTCCCAACTAAAAAATTTTGTTAGTATCAATCTTCATGGTGTAACAGAAATCAGAATCAAAAGACCTAGAATACAGCTCCAGGTTGGCAACTAAACAAACTCGATCTTATTTGTCCATTTGCAAATGGAAACAATAATGCCTCCCTCACAGGGCTATTGCAAAGATTAAGTGAGGTAACACATGAAATTGAAATGCAAGTGCTTTCTAGAATATTAATGACACATCAAACTGAACTTTGGGTTTGTTTAAAAATCAATATGAAATTCTTTGGACTGAGCCCAGTGCCTCACGCCTGTAATCCCAACACTTTGGGAGGCCAAGGCAGGGTCTTACTTGAGTCCAGGAGTTTAAGACCAGTCTGGGCAACATAGCGGGAGCCACAGCTCTTACCTGCACCTCTCCTACCCCTACTGAAAAAAAAAAAAAAAAAAAAAAAGTTGACCCAGAAGTTTCTTTTGGAAATTTACCTTGAACGAGCAGCACCAACACAAAAGAATTAACTATATAAAGATATTTATTTACTGCAGGACCGCTTATATGGTGGTACAAAATCACAAAATGAATAAGTTAAAATCAACATCAGAAAACAGTTAAAACAAGCCATTACAAAAATTACAGGTAATTACAGTTATATGTAAAATGTCCATGATATTAAGTAAAAATACCAAGTTGTCTAAGGTGTATCATACAATCCCATTTTTGTTCAAAAAAAAAAAAAAAAAAAAAAAAAAAAAAAAAAAAAGGAGGGGGGCAATGTATGACTACATATGTTTGTGTGAAGTATGGAAAAATAAACACCTCACTCAACTCTGGTGAAGGAGGAGGTACTGCTGGCTTTATGTTTGTATTTCTCCATGTTGTAACACTCACTGAAGTTAGCAAAATAAATTTTTTAATGTTTTATATAAATATAGCTTAATTGCATTACAGTTTGGAAACTATCAAAGTACAAAAGTTATTGTGTTACTTTTTGTTCCCATTAGTACTAGGCTGAAAGTCCAACAAATGAAAACTTGTCTCACACAGTTATCTTAGTAATTTTCAGTTGTTACACACTATCAATTAGGATTAATACTTCATCAAGGAAAAACAACTTAAGAAATGTTAACTAGAGACCAGGCATGGTGGCTCACATCTGTAATCCCAGCACTTTGGGAGGCCAAGGTGGGGAGATAATATGAGGTCAAGAGTTGGAGGCCAGCCTGGCCAACGTGGTGAAACTCCACCTCTACTAAAATACAAAAATTAGCTAGGCGTGGTGGCAGGCACCTTCCATCCCAGCTGCTAGGGAGGCTGAGGCAGGAGAATCACTTAAACCCAGGAGGTGGTGCTTGCAGTGAGCGGAGATTGCACCACTACACTTCAGCCTGAGCAATAGAGTAAGACTCTGTTAAAAAAAAAAAAAAAAAAGAAAAAAGAAAAAGAAATGTCAACTAAATTGTAACAGAGAACTAAAGGAAGAAATCTGAATGCATGGTCTGAGACAACTGGAGAAAAATAACAATTTTAAGAAGCAGTCTTTAATGCAGTTTCTTTAAGTGTGCTCCTTATTCACCAACTCAGTGTTCTCAGAAGTAAATGGTCCCTTGTCCAATATATTTCAGTTATGCTGCTCAGTGGCACCCACTTGTTCTTTTGCAAGCTCTGCGCACATGTTCAATCTTTCCTTCCTTCTGTTATTGGCCACAAGAAATTCTACAATTAAAACTGTTTAACCTTAACCCAGTATTACCTTAACTTTTCTGTATATGTTAACACAAATACATTTTATGTAGCGTTTCTAGTCATTTCCAAGACAACTTAAAGAAAAAGGAATATGGGGTATGAAACATATTCAATTTTCTCATAAGACTGGGTAAAACAAATTTAATTTTTATCTAGGAAAACCCTAATTTATGATGATTAAAAGCTTTAAAACATTTAGTTTATTATGACTTATGTATAGTCTAAGAAATATATATCAATTGTATACATCTTTGAAGTAAAAGGAATCACTTAGGTGATTACTCTGAATTACGATTTTTAAAGTTCCTCAATCAACAATAAGTCTTGAATTGGTTAACTTTAAAGTGAGACGAAACAACCAAGCCAATTTCCTAGATACACCTACCAAACACCTAGGTAGAAATGCATGAAGAGAAACCAAATCCATGTTAGTTTCAAGTATTAATCATATACATACTTACAGACAGGGTCTTACTCTAACACCCAGGGTAGAATGCAGTGGTGCCATCATAGCCTCCAAACCTGGGCTCAAACAATCCTCCTGCTTCAGCCTCTAGGGTCACAGTAGTGCCACACTATGCCCAGCTACATCACATATTTTTGAAGGGGTCTGTGTTCTCAACAAAAAAAAAAAAAAAAAAAAAAAAAAAATTCTTGACTGTAATTTAAATAAAATTTAATCTATCCATTTAAGCAAATTTTTGGAAGATGGTACACTATCTTATAGGAAATACAAAAACAACAACAACAACAACAACAACAAAAATAGCTGGGTGTATTGGTACATGACTGTGGTCCCAGCTACTCAAGAGGCTGAGGTGGGAGGATCACTAGAGCCAGAGAGGTCAAGGGTGCAGTGGGCCATGTTTGCACCACTGCACTACAGCCTGGGTGACATACACCCTGCCTCAAAAAAGTTTCTAAATAAAAATAACAAAATAATTAAATAAAATAGCAAATAAACTAGTAAGTTTAACGCTAACTAGTTGTACTAATAATTGTACAAACAGTGGGTATATACAATTGTCATTATCCACATAAAGAAATCACACCAATTCCTTGGAGGCAAGCTTATTCCTAACACTAAGCTTTAAAAGAAATTTCTGTTGCGCATGGTGGCTCAATCCCAGCACTTTAGGAGGCCAAGACAGGAGGATTGCTCGGATTTAGGAATTTGAGACCACCTGGGGCAACAAATTCGAGACTAGCCAAGGCAACACAGTGAGACCTTGTCTCTACAGATAATAATTAAAAATATCTGGTGAGGCATGATGTTGTGTGCCTGTAGTTCCAGTTCCTCAGGAGGCTGAAGTGAGAGAATTTCTTGAGACTAGGCAGTTGAGGCTGCATTCCAGCCTGGGCAACAGAGCGAGACACCTACCCCCACCTCAGTCTCAAAGAAAAACGAAAGCAATTTCTTAAGTGGAACATTATTGAGGCAACAGAGTTCTAACAGAAAATATCTTCAACATTACTGTAACAGATGCAAGGTTTCATAGTCTTTCTCTTTTTTATTTTTGAGACAGAGCCTCACTCTGTTTGTTGCCCATGCTGGAGTGCACTGGAGCAATCTTGGCTCACTGCAACCTCTGCCTCGGGATCAAGCGATCCTCCTCCCTCAGTCCCTCCAAATAGCTGTGACTACAGAGCCACCATGCCCGGCTAATTTTTGCATTTCTTGTTGAGATGGGGTTTCACCACATTGCCCAGGCTGGTCTCAAACACCTGAGCTCAAGCAATCCACCTGCCATAGCCTCCTGAAGTGCTAGGGTTACAGGTGTGAGCCACTGTGCCCAGCCTCATAGTCTTTCTTATAGTGAGCTCCTCAAAGGAAAGTCTAAATACTTAACTCCTAATATAATCCATGGAAAGTAACTACATAGTAACTCTCTAAGGTATGATTGTCTAAATCTTCCTAAATTATAATCCTGGATTGTCCACATAAGATAAAGGACTTCAATCTGGTGGGCTTCTACCTACCTCTCCCATCTCTCTTTTGCCATTCTCCTCCCTATAAACTGCACCTTAAGCCCTGCCATTCTCCCCCATCAGGATTACTACAGCTATTAATCCCTCTGGCCAAATGCCACTTCACTCATCTCTGAATTAAATTAACTTCTCTAAATCTTTTAAGATTCTGCTTTACCTCTTGTGGAAATCTTTTCCTGTTCCTGCAGTCTCTACCTACATGTGTCCATGGCACTCTTCTTTTTTTTTTTTTTTTTTTTGAGACAGGGCCGCCCTCTGTCACCCAGCCTGGAGTGCACTCACAACTCACTGACTGCAGCCTCAGTCTCCTGGATTCAAGTGATCCTCCCATCTCAGCATCCCAAATAGCTTGGACTATAGGTGCACGCCACCATGCCTAACTAATGTTTTAATTTTTTATAGAGACAAGGTCTCCCTATGCTGGCCAGGCTGGTCTTGAATTCCTAGACTCAACTGAAGTGATCGTCCTGCCTCAGTCTCCCAGTGTTGAGATTACAGGCATGAGCCACTATGCCCAGACCACAGCACTTTTATAATACCACCTCAGTGGCAGTTAGCGTACATTACTGTAATCACAAGTTAAATCCTCTTTTTCTTCACTTTCTTATAAAGGCCTTAAAAACAAGGACCACATATTACGATACCACCACCATTTAAGGACAGTGTGGCACATGATACATCTGCAACCCTCAAAAAAATGTGTGCAGGTTTCTGGTAGTCTAGCTTGATGAAAAGATACAATTTTAATATTCACACTACAAATGGACTGAATGGCCATACTCCACGAATATTTTCTCAACCACAATTCTGAAAGAACTGACAAACAATTCACCTTTATCAATAGCCTACAGTATTCCTATTTTTGCTAGTGTAGGGTGCACATAATTTAGAGATTAAAACAAGGGCACCTAAGTCTCTCCTTTGGATAAAAAGTAAAAAATACTACTTCTATGGAAAGGTAGTCCAAGAAAACACCTATAGGCAAAACCTGGAGCCATTATCCTCTCAACTTCAAAACCTAATTCTGTTCATATTGAATTGGTTTTAAAGATTCTTTGTTTTCACATGTAATCATGCTACAAGTACTGATAAAATACTATGGAGATGTTCTTAATAAACTAACTTAAAAATGACATGGTCATCAAAATGAAGAAAGATGTAAGTAGTTCCCATCTGTATATATTTTTGGTATTTATGAAAATCATACAGTACAATCCACATTTTTTTCTTCCCACAATTTGCTTCATTTGACTGCCTAATAAAGACCTATACTTAGGGGCACTCTGCCTCTAACACTCATTTGCCTTCTTTCATGTCTGAATGAGTAAAACCAATTGCATCCTTATCTCGCTGATCTTAAGCTTTTCAGAAACTGCCTAGAGTCAGGGATCACCACTTCGAGACCCAGAACTTGTTACTATTGTCATAAGATGCCTACTACAATAGACCAAAGAGCTATCCTCAAACCAGGTTCCCTCCATTGGTGTATTTTTCCCCAGAACAAAAAAAATGTAAATAATCTTTCCCTACTGCCCCGCCCCCCCCACCCCATGACCACACCCATGTGTGTTGGCAGCCAGCTGCAGGTTCCATTTCCTTGGGCAGTACTGACTAGGTGGTTTTGAGTACAATTTTATAGCCAATTGCATCAAGCCCCTTCCAGGAAACATTTTAGGGGGATACTGTGGTTCGAACATATTTTATTCCAAATAGGTGATGAGTTTATTTTTCCTGTCCCTTTTGCAGTCAATCGAACCATCTAATACTTCAATTACCTCTCTTCTCCTTTTACACTTCATGCTTCCTTTTTTTTGTACTTTCCAGCTACAGTGATATGCACATAAGGTGTGTACATTTGGATATTTCCCAGTACTCTAAAATCTTTTATTCCTCCACAAGAGAATAGTGAGTAAGAGACGAAGTGAAAATCAACAAAATGCAACCTGAAAATGGATGAGATTCAGTAGCTAAACTTGCAGAATGGAGCTTACTATTGAAACTATGCTTTTGCCAACATGCTTAAATAAACAATCTTTTAAAAAATTACTTAAAGCACTTAAGAATATAAAAAACAACCAAAGGTCAAACAAAACTTTTAATTAAATACTTATGTTTAATTAGGCATGTCTTGATTTTTCATTTAAAAAGATAAATCTCGAGTTATGTGAAGAAAAAGTCACTAAGAAAAAAACACTAACATGTCTCTAAACATACTGCTACATGAAAACACAAAGAAAAAGCATTTATCATGCACCTACCTAATAATTCTATACAGTGTTTCACTCACTGGAAAAGCTTGAAAATAGAAAATTTCCACTTTTTCAACTACAAAAGCAATTAAGTTTTCTTAAAAAACTGTCTCCTGTCTATATTGTCAAATATAAAAATCATTATTAAAATACAGTATTGGCTCCTAAATGATAGGGTTTGAGGAAATCTTTTTCCATGCTAGAATTCAGAACTGACTGAAAGACACAGTAGTTAGACTGGTGCTAATCCAAAGATTTCCTTTACTACTGATAAAGCCACAGTGGAGACATAATTAATACCTAGGCCAAGTGGGCTACTAACAACACACTCCAGAGTTATTCTAACACAGTCACAAGTAGCACTGGACAACTACTGTCCTCTGGAAATGGGGAGTCTAACTTTGGTAGTCTCATGAAAAAGCAGGGCAAATTCAGTGCTTTCTGCAGGAAGAAGACTCCCAGAGAGAAAGAGAGGAAGGGGCTCAGCCATATTTCATGAGTGCTCCCTCTTAAAAACTCATCAAAGCGAAGTGAGGAGGTGTGACAACAGGAGCAAGTTAGACTATTGTAATGCATTTCCTAAAAACAGCAAGGGACTGGCACTGTGGCTTATGCTTGTAACGCCAACATTTGGGGAGGCCAAGGTGGGAGAACTGCTTGGGCCCAGGAGTTTGAGACCAGCCTGCGCAATACAGCAAGACCACACATACATACATATACATTTTTGAGAGGGAGTCTTGCTCTGTCACCAGTCTGAAGTGCACTGGCATGATCTCAGCTCACTGTAACCTCTGCCTACCAGGTTCAAGAGATACCCCCGCCTCAGCCTCTAAAATAGCTGAGATTACAGGCACGCGACACGTCCAGTTAACTTTTTGTATTTTAGTGCAGACAAGGTTTCACCATGTTAGCCAGGCTGGTCTCGAACTCCTGACCTCGTGATCTGCCCACCTCGGCCTACTAGGGTTACAGGCTTGAGCCACCATGCCCAGCAACCTCACCTATATTTAAAAAAAAAAATTAAGAAAAAAAGCAAGAAGGGCCAGGCATTGTGGCTCATGCCCGTAATGCCATTACTTTGGGAGGCTGAGGTGGGCAGACTGCCTGAGGTCAGGAGTTCAAGATCAGCCTGACCAACATGGTGAAACCCCATCTCCACTAAAAATAAAAATAAAATTAACCGGGTGTGGTGGCACGAGCCTGTAATCGGGGAATTGTTTGAACCAGGGAGGTGGAAGTTGCAGTAAGCCAAAATCTTGCCACTGCACTCCAGCCTGAGCGAGAGAAAGAAAAAGACAGAGAGAGAAAGAGAGAGAGAGAGAGAGAGAGACAGAGAGAGAGAGAGAGAGAGAGAAGGGAGGGAAGGAAGGAAAGAGAAACAAAGCAAGAAATCTACTTAATATGCCACAAACCAATTTACCTGGCTATAAGTGCAATTTTTATCTTAATCACACCTGTTAGTAAAATGGTCTCAAGATGTGAGTGCAGCCATGTAGAAAAAAACCATGTGAAAATCAAATATTCAGATATTTTAAATATCTGTAAATTTTAAGAATATGAACAAATATAGAGCATCTCCATATCTTAGAAACCCAACATGGTATTTAAGTTAGGACGTATGTGGAACTTGAGTTCAGGAGACAGGAACCAACCTCCACTTAAAATTATGGAAATCGTGTTAGGATCTATTAAAAGGAGACAGCTTGGTCACTGAGAAAATTGGCTATGAATTTCACACCTGGCCCAAATCTCTGGTCATAATTACATTTGTTACCTAAGATAAGCAAATTATCTTTCAACACCAGAAATGTTTACAAACAAGCCAGGTTACTGGTTCTGTAATCTGTGCCGAGGCGGGAGGATAGCTTGAGCTCGGGAGTTTGACCTAGGCAACGTAAGAGACCAGCCTAGGCAACATAGTGAGGCTCTGTATCCACAAAAAAACGAAAAAATTAGCTGGGCGTGGTGGCGTACGCCTGTAGTCCCAGCTACAGTTACTCGGGAGGCTTAGATGGAAAAACAGTTGGAGCCCGGGACACAGAGTGTGAGCAGAGATCTCACCAACTGCACTCCAGCCTGGGCATGCCAGACCCTGTCTCAACAAAAAAAATTGATCAACAAGTATGGAATGCTGAAGAGAAACAAAATCCAAGTATTATTTGGTAATTTGTATACAGTATTTGTAACGCCTGAGAATTTAGCCTAAAGTGACAGCTTAATTTAGGTTCTTTTTAGAAGCTGAAATCTTGCTAAATACTGAAACACCTAAGAGAACTCTGGACTCAGACAAATGAAGTTAAGGAAAGCACGTGTTAAACACAGCTTAAACTGTTGGAAGATGCATAAATTTGTTAATGGCAACTGTAACTCATAACAGCTCGACTTGTAAACGAAATAAAAAAGCTGGAGTTAAATCCTCAAGAACCAGGTTCCTGAAATATTATTTTATTTTTCAGATTATCGTAAACCTTTTCTGCATAGAAAAACTGCCCACATGGACACCAAGAAAATTTTACACAATGCAATTTCACCAAAAATCAGAATTTTAAAGAAATTCTTGCAGCACCGAAAATGCCATCATTTATTCATAACTGAGCAAATGGGGTAAATCATTTTTTAAAAGGAGGCTAAGAATAGAAACAAACTGAAAATACTCATTTCTGTATTTTTTTACAGGATTCCTTAAGTCATCTTCCAACACTCCACGTCACATGAAGAGTCACCTACTGAACACGAAACCTAATCATTAAAAAAGCTTTTAAAATCCTTCCATAACTCCCTTTATTAAAATTGTTTTCTTGACATACAGTACCTTTACGGGTATTACATTTCTCCTCAGTGTTTACAAGCATTTTTCTCATGTTTTCCTTCAACAATTTCACCAAACATCTGCCCCCAGTTTTCTCAAGAAAAATCAAATACCAAGTCTTGACATGATGTCTTATTGCACCTAGTATGTTGGCAATACATTCCCCTCTCCAAAAGTTTACATATGTTAGAATGAAAAGCTGAGTAGGTTTTCTTTAGCTGTGTTCTCAGATAATTAACACTAACTTTTACTCGTGTTTGGGCATAAAACTTTAAATGTTTTCCCCAAAAATGTGACCCAATTCAGATACAAAACTACTGCTCAAACAGCAGAAGCCGCTAATCTTGTCTTTGGTTTTAATTTACATATTTTTCTGAGTATTGAAATCTGTTCCTAGAACAAAACATAACCTAAACAAGACGAACCCCAGTCACGGCTTCGTACCCACATCTGTCCACGGCAAGCTTTTCCTGCACACACTCGGGCCTTTGAAAATGCCCACACTTGTTTTCATAAACCCACTCCTTCCTCTTCACCCACTTGCAATCCGTACGCTTCTCTGGGGCCACCCGGCCTCTCCCCCACTTTCCGAACCCAAGGGCGACAGCATGGGTCTCTAACCTCCAGCGCGCCGAATCGGAGGGAGACCGGGGTCGGGGCCCCAGGCCCCCGAGGCAGCGGTGGCGGCGCTGGGGAGGGAAGGAAGCGGGAAAGTGGCCGGCGCGGCGCCCCCTCCCCCGCGCGCGCACACCCCCTTCCGGCACCCCTCCCCCTGCATTGTGCGAGCCGGCCCCAGGCCGCACGGGCCGGGGCACCCCGCAGGCCCCGTCCGCCCTCCCACCCGCGATCGGCTACTGCTAAGGCCGCCGCACAAAGCCCACGGAGCCACCCCCGGCGGCGCCAAAGGACCGGAGAAAGAGCAAGCGCGGAATGACTTACGGGGCTGCTGCGGCCGCGCTGCCTCAGCCGGGGACACCGACCGTTGGGCACACGGCGGCGTCGCTCTTGGCGGTCCTCCCCCTCCTCCGCCTTCGGTGGCGGCAATGTCTTCTTTCTCCACCTACCACCCTCCCCCCCCACCCCACCTCCTCCTTCTCCTCCCCCTCCTCCTCCGAACCACCGAAGTACCGAGGGTGAGACACAGAGACTCACAACAACATGGCTGCCACCGCCGCCTCCCCTCCCCTCCCCCCGCCCACCGGGCGCGCGCAATGCACCCCGGGAGAAAGGGGAGGGGGGAGCGCTCACCGAGGCTCGGCTCCTTTCAATGCCTAGCGTCCCTGCTCCCGCGCTCCCGCCGCTAGGGCCCGGGGCGCTCTGCGCGTGCGCACGCTCCCTGCGCTCTCACGTGTTCGGCCGCCTCTCCGGCGTTCTCTCCCCCGCCCTCAACTTGCGGGCTCGCGCTTCTCTCGCGGGCTCGCGCGTCTGTCCCGGGCTCCGTCGCGCCTGGACTCGGACAGCGCAGGCGTGGTGTTGCCGAACGCTGTGTTGGACTGTCTTCCCGCGTGGGGCCTCGACTTCTGAATCCTCTCACCCTCGGCTTCCTCCCCAGTTGCTCATTGTTTTAGCCCAGCTGCGTGTGCTGATGTCGGCGTCCGCGCCGCCCACCTTGGGGTACTCCTGGCATTTCGCTTCCGGAGTGCTGGCGCCAACCAGAGCCGGACGTTAATTCAGGTCTTTAGCTTTCATCCTGTACCTCCCCACAACAAGATGATGGAGATGCATGTGGGGGTGTAAAATTGTACCCCGCAAGAGGGCTGTCACTCTCGTGGTTGCACCCCAGGCAGGTGGAGCCAGCTCTCAGTAAATTGTCGGCTCCCAGTGCTTGGCCCGCGTGCACACAAAGGAAACTCATGTCGGTCTCCAGCTGGGCCAGTGATTCTCACTCGTTGGCTGTTTTTCTTCTCGCGGAAGTAACGCTCTCTCCTCCAGGGTTTACAGGCTAGTTGGAAACCAAATCTGCCTTGCTGTCCTGGCCCCCCGTGCAAAGCCGCGGTGATTCCAGGATTGTAACCTAACTTGCTCCGGGTCACACAGCTGTAACAGGCACTGTGTCCGATTTGTTCTTGATGGTTTGCACAGCTCCTGGCTCTCCTGATAACGCTGCATTTCGTAAACATTCAGGGCCTTCTAATTACTTTGCTTAATGTATGTCTTCCCTAGGCGACTGTGAGCTCCGCGAGGGCAGGGACCTTGTGTTTTTTTCCACACTGTGCCCCCAAGTGCCTGTTGAATAAATGGGCTCTTCGGCTTTTAGTTATTACCGAAAACTGTCTGACATTGAAATGCATCCCAAGCTCCTACCTTAGGCTCATATCTCAGGCTTCTAGATATTTTCACTTGAATATTCCTCTTGTCACCAAGCACGTTAAAAAATGAAGTCACACCCATCCCCTTACTCCCGACTCTTGTATTGTCTCTATAGTTAGCAGTGCCACCACCTATTCATTCCCCAAATTACCCCTCTGAGAACCATCTGTGCCTCTTCCTGCTATCCCCCATTCCAAATATAAATAACTTACCAAGCCTCGCAGATTTTTACTTCCCAAGTAATTCTGGAGACAGTCTCTTCCTCTGCCTCCTCACTAATACTAGCCTTGCTTCTCAGGTCTGGATTTCTGTAGCTGGCTCTTAATCAGCTTTCCTGTCTCCAGTCTCACTCCCTCCAATCAGTTCTGCTCACTGCTATCTAAAATGCAAATCCAATTCCTGGCGCTCAGGCCTCTGCTTCAACCATCTCATTGCTCTGCATCACCCACGGCAGCATTTCCCTAGTGTGCTGTATTCGGTGTTAATAGGTGTTCCTTTAAGAAATGTCTCACGATCAAGTAAGAATGGGAGATATTGGGGTGTACACATTTTGTCTTCCTTCTCCTTACCCCTCCATTGAGCTGACAGTAGCAGAAGGGTCTTTATATCCAGTTGCTTGGTGTGAGCAAAACTAGATAAATCCATTAGAGGCCGTCCCTTAGAATATGGAATTGGGACTAATAGACCCCAACCTCCAAGGTCTCTTGGATCTGGGATCCCTTGGGCAGACTTGTTACATCCTGTAAGATGGAGAACCTGTAGAGAGAGTGGAGTTGAGAGAGAAAAGGAGAGTGTTGACAATATCTCTCAAACGTTCCTGTGCCTGGCTGGCTGCCTCTACCCTTGGAGTCTGAGCCTCATTCCTGGATCCTTACAATAAATTCTGCTTCTTTGCTTAAGCTAGGTGAAGTAAGTTTCTGTTACAACCAAGAGTCCTACTGGAAGCTGTGTGTATACTGTAGTTACTTGTTTGGTGCTTACAGTGTGCAAGCGCCACAGCACTTTCCATACATTGTCTCATTTACTGTTGCTGATATCCCCATGAGCAAGGTCAGCTTCATGACCTGTGCAGTTGCACAAAGCCTGGTGGGTGCCTAGAAAGGTTCTACAATTGGTTTAATGCTCTGTTGTCACCATCCAGAAAGTCAAATAGAGATAATACCTCATAGGCAATTTAAACTCTATAATTTGTAGAGCTCAGTTCAAAAGGAAAATGAGAGACCCCTTTGTCAAAAACCACTATTTGACAAAAGGTTCATTTACTGCCAGACTTCTTAATGCCTTTAAAACAAAAATATTCGAGGCTGGGTGCGGTGGCACACACCTGTAATCCCAGCACTTTGGGAGGCCTAGGCGGGCGGATCACAAGGTCAGGAGATTGAGACCATCCTGGCCAACATGGTGAAGCCCTGTCTTTAAAAAAAAAAAAAATCAAAATATGCATTGTAAATATCCAAGTGAGGGCCATAATACGCAATGTATCCCAACCAAATTTGACCCTAAAAGGCGTTTCTTCATGGAGAATCCCTTACAGGTTTGATGCTCTGCAAGATGCAGATTAAAGCCCCACCCTTTAGTGATCTGACTCTGCCTGTGTCCCTACCTCTCCAGCTCATGATTCCCTATGCACAGTGAACAGTTTCTTGCTTCTGTGCCTTCACATATGCTTTGCAATCTGCCATGCTCATTAAGCACTTCTGATTATAATTGGCTTCTCTTTAGATTTATCTACAAGGAAAGAATATACTCCTCAAGCTAATGTAAATATCTGGTGTGCCTGGTAGTTGAGGTGGACGTTGTAATTGACACCTCAACAGCCATTCCAATTACCTGGGAGCTTGTTAGAAATGCAGAATCTTGGCCCCATGCCAGACCAACTGAATCAGAATCTGCATTTTAACAAAATTCCTGGGCAATTCCTATACATAATAAAGTTTGAGAAACATTAGTAAGCCAATGACAATAATTTCATCTCACTTGCTAGAAATTGGTTCTGTAATGGGCGTGCCTTGCCCATTTTGAGCCAGTGAGACACAAAGAGGTGCTAACTCAGAACTTCTGGAGGAAGAAAAGCCAGTCCAGTCTCTCTCTCCTGAATGTAAACAAGAAAACATGTTGCCACAGTTCACCCTGACATGCATCTTATGACCACAAGGGAAGTCAGACTGCCAGTAGCCTATCCAGTGTTCATTCTCCCCTTCTACCATAACAAGTGGTCCTGGTGTGGTTGCCCTTGTGGACTGGAGGAGGCACAGAATGGAGTGTCTTGAATTTCCAGCAACAGGCATTGCGTTTGGGAATGTGTCTCCGTGGCCTGTTGAGTCCAGTGGTTCTTGACCAGAGTTGCACATCAGAATCATCTGGGGAACATTTAAAATACATCAATTTCTAGGCCCTACCACCAGAGATTTGGATTTAATGGGTCTGGGATGAACATGGTGGACATGGGTACTTTTTAAAAGGTCCTCACAGCTGGGCATGGTGGCTCATCCCTGTAATCCCAGCACTTTGGAAGGCCGATGCGGGCAGATCACCTAACATCAGGAGTTTGAGACCAGCCTGGCCAACATGGTGAAACCCTGTCTCAAATAAAAATACAAAAATTAGCCAGGTGTGGTGGTGGGCACCTGCAATCCTAGCTACTAGAGAGGCTGAGGCAGGAGAATCACTTGAACCCAGGAGCCAGAGGTTGCAGTGAGCCGAGATTGTGTCATTGCACTCCAGCCTGGGTGACAAATGCAAAAATCCATCTCAAAAAAAAAAAAACCAAAAAACAAAAACAACAAAAGAAAACTCCTCAGTAGTTGTAATGTATAGCCATGATTGAGAACCACCAATTTAGACAGATCACATCTTACAGCATAAAGCCATTTTAATATTCCCTATGCAAATGCTCTTTTCCGCTGAGACTGTGAAACTCCTCGTAAACTCTTTCTGTAACCTTGTCGATTTGATAAAAATAATACAAGCTTGGTTGGGCACAGAGGTCCACACCTGTAATCCCAGCACTTTGGGAGACCAAGACAGGAGGATCACTTGAAGGCAGGTGTTCAAAACCAGCCTGGGAGTGGCTCATGCCTGTAATCCCAGCACTTTGGGAAGCCAAGATGGGAGGATCACTTGAGGGCAGGAGTTCAAAACCAGCCTGGGAAACATACATAGCGAGACCCTGTCTCTACAAAAGAATTAAAAATACAAGCCCTTTATAAAAATTGTCAGAAAGACAAAACAGTTCAAATCATCCCAATTTTAATATCACAGAAAACTAATCACATTTGGTGAACACCATCATTACAGGCGTAAATGCAGATTTAAGGATGAAGGGAGAAATATACAGGTAGAGTAACATTAATAATGATAGGTTCTCCATAAATTATTTTTAAAACAAAGGTT